>NW_026136723.1:12942350-13162350 GCF_905237075.1 Dicentrarchus labrax
GTCTTTTGCACATTTTTAAAAATCCTTTGGGGATCTTCCTGGGGCGCTGACCCGCGCTAAGTGCTCCCCCCAACTCCCCAGAGTTGAACGGACCCTGTAAAACTGAAGTCCAAGTCCGGGGTGAACCCCAGGTCACTGCGTCTAACAGATATGAAAATGTCGCCTCTTTGGAAAAAAAGGGCACGCCTTGTTGTTTAACAAAGACTGTCAATGGGCAAGATTAATCAGAAACAAAATGGAAACGGTGTCACGTTGGGGTCAGGCAGAAGTTATCTCTGTTTAGAGGAGCGAATAGAATAGAGGGGGGACCCTGGAAGAAAAAGGGGAAAAAAAGGACAGAAAAGAAAGCTTTCAATATTTCCGAAGTTTGGCCTCTTGTTTCTCCATGCAGAGGCCTTGTTGACGTGGACAGTGTGGATATGCTTTGTGAAGAGCTGCTGCATCTTCCAGGGACACAGATACAGTGTGCCACCTCGGACATGGAGAGGAAACACGACCTGGACGTGATGGCTGATGGCGGGGAGTACGGTAAGAGACTTTTATGTTTTCTATCATGTGAACATGCATTTAAAAAATATACATTTTTTCCCCATTATATTTAAATGTATGCGAGCCTGGAAGGATGTTTCTGAATTTGTGCAGTTTATTTCTCTAAAATAATGACATTAAATGTTATAATTATATTACAATAATGGTTATAATTGTTATTATTATTATTATTATTATGTGTTGTTGTAGTTGTACACTGGAATATTTGCCCCTTTACACTTTTAGTACCCCTTCTCTTCAACACATATTTTCATTGTTGCAATACATGACAAGGTTTTTATCTATAGCCTTGGTTGTTGACAGTAAAGTGTTGCTCCAGAGACTCACTTAGCATATTGCAGATTTGTATTTTAATGTTGGCAAATTGTTTGTGGAAAAGGTTTTAATCTTTACAAATTCTGGAAAGTTGTATTAGCTGTGAGATTGTCTCTGCTGTGCTGAGCAATTCTGGCATTTCTTACAACAAATGCTCCATCCTGGTTAAAAATATCACGCTTTGCTTATACTAGAATGCAAGATACGTGTCCTGCTTGTGTTTGGATGACTGAGGCAGTTAACACGGGATAACTGATCATACGTGATGGCCGTGTGTGATCAGTGCCAGATAAGTTTCATGTGATGTTATAGGACAAACAGAGAGAAAAAATAGCTTGAAATGATTGCTGTGTCCTGGCAAATTGCAAAAAAAAAAAAAATGTATCTTATGCATGTACACGGTTTGTGCAACGTGAGAGATGAGCGTTTTCTGTTGTTTATGTGTGTGCCATTAACGGGTATAAAACAGGGTTTTACTGATGCACAAGTCATATGCTTTATATGCAGGCTTGTGTGTCCGCAGAGCAGCGGCTCGTCAGTGCTTGCAGAGGGCTTGTGCACTATTACTGTTTTCTTTTTCGATCATTTCAATCGGCTAACAGAACAATACGACTGGTATTGTTGTGTTTTTTTGTTTCACTGCTCATCTCTTTATTAGGATTCAACACATATTAAACTCAAAAAAACAGCCATTCACGTCACTAGTAGATATAGCCTTTTGTTTGTGATAACCTGCATTTTCTCAGGGCTTGGATTTCACATCCACTTTCTCTTCCAGAGGAGATGGATTTTTTTTTCACATGCAGAAAAGCCTCACCCACATAAGTTTGGCCCCATGCAGTAAACAAGTTAGTTGATTGGCTTTGCTTTATATACTGTGATTTAATAAGGAAAACACCAACGTAAGCCAGCGCGAGCAGTGTTGGTGGTACCAGTGCCATGCTTTCCATTGGTTCCTGTTTACATGATGCCCACAGGACAGGCGGTGATTGGTGGCGCTTCACACGTGACCAGGCAACTTTGTACATTTGACAGGGAGTAGGAGGGTTTTGTGGAGATCAGAAAAACGACAGCGCGATAAAAATTAGTATTGTTGCACTTCACAAATTAATGACCATGAGTTCCTACTTGATAAACTCCAACTATATCGAGCCTTCCTTTCCTCCATGCGACGAATATCAGCAGAGCGGATACATCCCCAACCCCGGTGACTACTACGAGCGGCCAAAAGATACGGGCTTCCCCCATCACGACGAGCCATCCTATCCGAGGTCAAACTACACAGAATCGGGCTACGATTACGGTAACGTCCCCGCCACCGGACTCGATGATTTCGGCGACGGGCACCACGCACAACCGCAACCGGTTCCACAGAGCCACGGTCCTCGCCTCACCGCGGCCCCAGATGGTGGCGCAGGGGCAAATGCCAGCAAAGACTGCAGCCTCGCCAGTGAGGTATATCCCGGCGTAGCGAAGGGCAAGGAGCCGGTGGTCTATCCTTGGATGAAAAAGGTCCACGTTAACACCGGTGAGTTATCGTCACGGTTAAATAGCAGAACCACTGAGAAACAACCACTGGAACACACGCAAGCCTATTGAGGCAGCACTAGTAGCAGCCCTTACAACAGCAATTTACGACTATCGAGCAGCAGGGTCGGTAATTAAGGACCCTCGTAAATTTTATTGCCTGTGTTCGTCTGTCGGGGCCATGTGCCTTTGTTGCTTTTTAACCCAAACTACCTCCACCACTGGAGCCGAGCCAAACTGTAATATCCAACCCCGCTGTTTTGTTAATCATTTCTAAGCTTGATCTGTCCCTGGATGCGAGTGCTTGTACACCCGACATCTCCACATTAAGGTCATGTCCGTAAACTGAAACAAGACCGAGAGTAAAACAAACAGGGCGGCTGTGATTTCCCACCAACACAAATGTTTTATAGTTTTTCAACCTTATAATGTGTCCAGTGGATGGACTAAATGGCTTTGGAATAAACGCTATCAGCACTGCATGTAACACCTGCTTGCTTGCCTGTGTATGGCTTTTTTTTCCTCCAGTCAATGCCAGTTACACTGGAGGAGTGCCCAAGAGGTCCCGCACTGCCTACACCCGCCAGCAGGCTCTGGAGCTGGAGAAGGAGTTTCACTTCAACCGGTACCTGACCCGGCGCAGGCGGGTGGAGATTGCGCACACCATGTGTCTGTCCGAGCGCCAGGTCAAGATCTGGTTTCAGAACCGGAGGATGAAGTGGAAGAAGGAGCACAAGCTTCCCAACACTAAGATCCGCTCCTCGAGCTCGGCCTCGTCCTCAGCCTCGGGGGCCCAGCAGCAGCAGATCAAAACAGGCCAGCAGCTCGTCCCCACGCCGTGCACCGCGGGTCTATAGTGCTTGAATGAACCCCACCCCACAAAAAACCCAATCCAGACTGAGATGGCAATTAACACAAGTGGAATTTGATGGACCGATTCTCAGTATTTTACACACATGGTGTTCTCTCTTTCCCCTTGCCTCTGCCATTGGGCCCCTGTCACGTCCTTTGTACCCTTTCCCTCTCCGCTCGCCCTCTTCATATAAGCTTGAAATTCACCTTTAATTGCCACGGTGGCAACTGAAGTGTTTATATATTTGTTTATTATCATGAAAGAAGGATAACGCACATTCAATAGGACTTGGATCAAAATGTATCTTTACAGTTAAAATTGAGTGAGTTAAAAGTAAGTTTGAACTCATTTTTCTATGTTTCTTTGTTTTGTTTGTTTTGTTTGTTTTGTTTTTGTTTTTTTATTATTGCTCATGGAAAGTTCTAATATACTTGAAAGATATTTAGCGAGACTCTAGATGCCTGTTAGACGGATGTTTTAGAGGTATGGCATCAGTCAGAGTAACAGTGTAGTTTGTGTGTTTGAGTGGGTTGGTTTACTGTTGAATGTAGTCCAGGTGACTTTCACATTTAATGTACATAGGCAAATCATAATGAAGGCACAATAAGCAAAGAATTTCGTCAAGTAGAATTATGTTCGTTGGTGTTGTAAGGTCTAGTTTTATTTGTGCTGGTCCGTCCCATGTTGTGCTGTGTTCTAAACTGTGAATATTTGTATGTGTTGTCTCAGTAATGACTGTTGTGATGTAGGCTAGTGTAGGCTCAATCTGTCCTTGTGAAATAAATATGTACTTCACTTATAAGGCTGACTTGGCTTTGGATATTTTGTCATCGCAAATGCTGATTTGATATGAACGCAACATGTATTGTTGAAGCCGCGCGTATTAACATGGCAAATGCATTTAGATGCCTCCCTTTAAAAAACGTATATATATTCCTAATTTGGGGATTGCATTTCAAAACGCAAAACATTTTATTTTCATGCTGTCTGTTTTCATTTCAGTGTGAATCAGTTGAATTATTTTTAGAACGTTTATTTAAAGCATTGGAATCAGTTATCCTGTATTTGGAGATGCGTGCGTAAAAATGCGATAGCGTGTCCGATATGGAGATAATATACTGCGCCACACTTTCACAATGCTTTGTATCTCTTTTTAACTTTATCTGAATATAATTAAAATCAATTTGCTAAATCTGATGGTATTTGCAGAGGGGGTTGACTTGTTCACCAGGATGCAAAGTTACACAGCTTCTCTTAAAGTAATATTCACAGATATTGAAACAATTCCAACATTTCCAGGTGGTTAATAATATGTGCCACCTATTTAAAATTGAAGTATGTCTTATATCCAACACTTTGTATAAAAAGTGTCGATATTTCTGATTCCATTATGTCGTTTAATGCTCAACACACTGGAGTTCTAATCCGTAAAATGTGCATGAATGTCTTGAGTATTTTCGTGGATAAAGACGAAATATGGATGGAATTTAGGAGGCAAATATCAGCTGCTTTAGTGTTGCAGGCTTTGCTGCTGGCACGGGAATCAAACCAAACCCGAATTGTTCAATGTATCCGGCCACACATATTGTTTTTACTTGCCATTATAAGAAGATCTCTGCCAACCTCAGTGCACCAGAGTGTGAGTGTTGGTCACTACCTGCTACATCCAAACAATAGAGAGTTCAACCAGGGGACACGGCCGGCTCTGGCCAATCACCGGCTCAGAGCACTTCTTCTGACCCCTGACCCCTCGACACACACAATGTTCAGACCATACATCAGTGCTTGAGACCTCCGCGAGCTTTTTCTTCTCATTTAAGATTTACCCAGAGACAGCGCGGAAACAAAAACGGTGTTTAGGTGTGAATCTGAGCCATGAATTTCCCCAAAATTATTCCTAGAGACAGCTCCTCTGCAATTCATCACAGAAACACTCCTGTCAGGCCGTGTAGAGGGGCCAGATATGAGCCGAAACATGCTGGTATTGTGCATGTAATTTAGTATGATTTGCCATGTTTTGTCACTGATGGTTCCTGCTCAATATTTATGCCAATAATATCATAATGAATGGGTTTGTAATGCATTTACTCGTAAATTAGATAAAACTGACATTCACAAAAATTCCCACAGTAGACAGACAGAATATATTTTAACACTATTTTAGTAGAAGCTTTAAATCCATTTTGTTGGATCTCTCATATTTATTAGTTTTTTGTTTGTTTGCATAAGAAGAATAATCCTGCAGAAATGTTAAACCCCTCTTTGCATACAGTCTTCAGCCCTCGCTGCAGACATGGAAGCTGTGCAGAAGATGGCGTTGAGGCTGATTGACACCAATTTTGCGCAGACTCCAAGAAGTCCAACTAGTTAAATTACAGATTTCAAGTCATTTGAGTCGCGAATAGAGGTCACTTCCAATGTACTGAAATTTTAATTCGCCCGTTCACGTGACTTGTTGAATAATGAATGCCCCGGGGTCAGAAATAGATCTGAAAATCTGCCTTATTTTCATTTGAAGTGATCCTCTGCAGGGTGCGAGTCAGATCTCTTGTCCCCTGACAAAACTCTGTCCGCTGGACACAGACCATCATGACCTGTGAGTAGATTTGGTTATTTCTCTTTTGTGGAAATCTTTAAAAAGTCCTATACATTTCCCGGAAGTTGAAGTTTGTTTGGTGATTTTTCTGGTGAATATTCATGGGAATTGTAATATGATCTGTTTATTTCCAGCTAAACATTGTTATATAGTTTCCGAGCTTGTTAATATCATAATTAGCTTATTATAAAACTCAAAAATCCAGTTTCTTAATTTGATTGGAAAATATTTGAAGGGACTTTAAAAATAAAATGTATTAATACATTTATTACACGATATGTGTACGTATTTTGTACTTAATCGTTATATATAAAGGATACTTGAACTCTCTATCACACTGGAGCTCTAAGTAAATGATACAAGACAGCAGGTCTAATTCACATAACTTGTTAAATCTTCAATCCAAAAAAAAAAGGATGATAAAATTCAGCCTTCACTTTGCCAATAAATGTATGACAATAAACAGTTTGAACAAACTGGTTTCAAAATGAAGTGATACTACTCGTGGCTGTAGAGGTGAGAATGTAGTAGGAGGTGTAGCTGAAACTTTTCTGGGTATGAAAGAATGCAAACACAACACAAAGTTTACATGAATAATAACAAAAAGAAACAACTGTCTGCATTTATGTTTGCAAGTTTTTCCTCAAGAATACTGCATGCCTTCAAAGATGGAACACAACTTAGTTGCTGTTTGTAGGGATTTTGATAGTTTACTATTTTCTTTTTCATATAATATATTAATTTTACTGTTGAATATTGAAATGAGAGTAAGTGTATTCAGACAACGGTAGCAATACAAAAGGCTTATCTGTTGCTTGAAGGGTTTTTCAATGAGATTGAACACAATAGTCAGTTTAGACACAAGTTAAACATTAACAAGCCCTCGGGGTGTGTGACAATCTTTAAAATAATAATAATGATAATAATAGTTTTTATTGTTGTGGTTATTATCATCATTATTGTTATAATTATTATTATTATTATTATTATTATTATTATTATTAGTAGTAGTAGTAGTATTAGTAGTGGTAATAGTAATAGTCTAGTAATAGTGGTATTATTGCTGGACTGTTTTGCACTTACCTCCAAAATGTAACTGACAGCTATTGCACAAAAGTATATTATACAGTATATGATCTGAGGACATTTACATTCGCAATAAAGAGTCACTAAGTTCAACATGGAAATTCAAATAGCTTTATTACAGCCACCTTTACGCAAACAATTACGCTGTCCCAGTCCGTCTGCATCCGTGAGAGATGGCTCCAAGACAGCTTAAGCGTTGAATTTCGCATTAGCCTTGATGTTGGCTGGTGTAAACCTCGCAGAAAGAGTTATCTTCGGCTGAGTGTATCGGTAACCCAAGCCTGGCTGTTAAGAGCTCCGAGTGTCAACATTGTGGGAAGATATGGACCGCCGTCTGGCCAACATCCAGAGGTCTGCGCCTCTAACTCCTCTTCGCTGACAGTGATAAGGAGCCTTGATTTGTGTAAATAACTCTGAAACATTTGTTTTATGCTAAAACAGCTGAGATTTACAACATAATCAGTCAACTACTACTTTTTGAGCAAAGGGCAAATCTGGAAAAAAAAAAAAGTGCAACAAAACGTGAAAAAAGTAGGCTACCAGCTGAGAGGGCCTTTAGTTTTCCAAAATAACTTCCCACTCGACTCTCTATGCCTCTGCCCGGGTCAGGGAAAAGTTCAGGTGCGGTGGCGAAAGGCAATGTGGGATTAGCTTCTAGTGCACGGTCATGTCGAGCCATATAATCCTGGTGACAGCACCACATCTGTAGAAGAAGAAAGGAGAGAGAGAAAAAAACGCATTACATACACAAACAGTCCGTTTAGAAAGAGAAATTGCCTTCTTTTCATAATCATGCCTCTAAAACCTGTACGTTAAAAACTCAATCTTTAACGCTGATCATGATTATTCCTCCTCTTTTCGTCAGGTTTAGAAGTGCTGAAGGGGGAATTAATGAGAGCAGGTCTACTTCTGTTCCTGTCTTTAAAAGTTTACCGCTCAAGTTGTAGTTTGAGAAGACAAAGGCTGATGTGGGAGTGGGATGCTGTCTATGTCCGCCCCGAATGATTAATAGTTGTGGTGGGATTTGTCCACGCCCGCTACTCGGTGTTGACGGAAAACAAGCGCCAAACGGTGCCTAGATAGGGGAAGCTCTTCCGGGCTATGACTTTTGGCAAAGACTTGGAGTGCCTAGAAGCGAGATATCTTCCAGTGGCGCACGCATGAAACGCTCTTCAGATAGGAATTGTTTACATTATATTGATTTTGGTAAACTACAGAAAGTTTATGTCTTAGTCGGCACTTTTGCCATCGTACAACTACCCCTCCGCCCCCCCCCCCCCTCCACACACACCTCTCCAAGAGCTCCAAAACTCTTCCTTTGCACAAACCTGTAATTTCACTCAGCTGGTCATAGGAAACGCGTAAGCGCATGTAGGTCTAATGGGGGGCCATGTAGTGATCAGCGGGGTCGAGCAGCCTCTCTTTGGTTACCTCACCTCCACTTTCCGCTCACTGCTGACTGACACGCACCCCTCACGACCACCGGGACTCACACCTTCCTTATGTAGGACAGGTAAATGTGTGACTTTTTTTTCGCTCTCTCTCAATTTGGCCAACAGCATGCAGGCTTTTGCTGATGGAGAACCAGAGGCTGACTAAGTGGTACTACAACCAAATCGTGGGGCTGAGGACGGGGGGGCGATATTGAGTAAAGCTTTCTGTAGCCCTGGCTGTGTTGTAAAGAGAAAGGAGAAGAGGTTTGCTGGAGTGATGTGTAATCATTATGCCACCCTTAAATGGTATTTTGTAGGGGAAAGCCTTCTCCATCTGACATAGTGCGAATTATCACGCTGCAGTGCAAAACAGTCTGGTTTTAGCCTGGCTCAGAGCTGTGGCTGCACTTCAAACTCTGCATAATACAGCAGGATTAGCTCTTTCAGCCGCTAACAGGCACCAAATATATGGCACTTTAAAACTGACAGAACAGTCTTTCCCTCTGAATGGGCGACACGTGGAAAAGCTGCTTCTCTGCGAGAGACTTGCTCCTCTGCCAGATACATTGCAGTGTCACATACCCCTCTTTTTTCTCCCTCCAAACTGATCCGTTTCTCCTCAGGGGCAATGACTGCCTCCATTAATGATTCACGGGCTCAAATAAAAGGGATTTAAGTTGACGTTGCGTCACGTGAGCGGGGCGCATAATACTGCGCGATGTTATGGCACGGGGAAGAAAACCGGAGCCCCGGTCTGACCATATGATGCTGATTATTTGCGGGTTACCCCCACTTTCCGTGAGGGGAGTCCGGGCTTTGTAGTTTTGTTTATCGAAGGGGAGAAAAAGAAAAGCGAGGCAGACTGAAAGAGAGAGGATTCCGGGTTTGTGGATGTATTATACTGCTGTCACGGACGGATATGTTTTTCCACGCGGACAGAGTCAGAGCGCGAGCTTTGGGAGGATGGATTTTATTTTGAGGTATTTCCGCCGATTGTTCATTACTGTCGTGAGTTATTGCTGCGCGAGGCAGAGGTCAGTAAAAAAGGGGTCCAGGGTTTTTGCAGGGCGATAAAATAGACAGGTACCAAGAAGCTATCGATATTCACCTATCTGTTAATATCTCAGATTCATCAAGCGATGCATAAATAGCCCTGCAGAATTTACACACAACCTATATAGGCAACTATTTAAGGGTTTATCTGGGCCATAGGATTCAGGCATTGTTCCATTGTATGCTTCCTATGCTAAACATTATATCAAAGCCATATAGTTTCAGTGTAAACTTGTAATAGAGCAGCTAATAATTAATATTTTGTCCTAATCACATATCTTTAATAGCACGAGGAGCCATTTGGATTAATAGGCCTGTACAGCCGTTTGTAAATAAAGCGGCCATTTAAATATCGGCTTCCAAGAAAAACCCAAACAGAGCGCACGGCCGCTCCAAGGTGCAACCGGTCCTATAAAACAAAACATCTCGTGTCTTAACGTGTTTTTGTTTTTTTTTTGTACGTAAATGATACATCAAGATGAGCTCCATAAAATGTAGGGGAAAGCGGCGGGGTTGTGTCGCTCCGCCAGGGAAACGAGGATATAATGGAAGACGGAGTGCCATCCAGGACCGCGCGGCCGCGCTGAGGTCACGGCGCTTCTGCTTGATTTATGGGCGCGGGGACCTGGGGAAGATGGTGCGCGAGAGCTAATGACTATTCGATCCGTTTGTGGAGAAAATGCCTACCAGCCGGCAGGGACACAACAAACAAGTTATTTGCATAGGCCCGTTTTTATGTTATTAGTGTCATTACGCTGATATGCAGCATTATTTGGTTGTAGTGTTGTTTTTGTACGAGGAGAATCTTTGGACTTGGTTTTTTTGGCTTTAATTTATGTTTATTTGTGTTTGATAGTCTTGTGTTTACTACGGATGAATATATTTTGCTTGATATTTTGTTGCAAAATGTTTAAATCTAGATTTAATGGTTAAGATATTAATACATTCACACATAGAGCCTGCTGTTAAATATACATAATTTGACCCAAATAAGTAGCCTATCTTGAAAACGCTTACTAGATTTGGGTTAGCCTATTTGCCAGATTTTGTATCTTTGCGCCATTTCAACATAAGGCCTAAACCATAATAACAATATACTTATTTGTTATAAACACATTTTCTAACTATAAAGAGCGCCTATTCTAAAATAAAATCCGCACTGATATATTTTACAGAAAAGGTTCAAAGGTTGAATTATCTTCTGAAAAATATTTATTCCTCATTGCAGAAATCCAGCCAAGTAAATTCGGGCCATCGCACGGTCTCCGAGACACCTTGAACTGCCTTCGGTAAGTCCATATATCTTTATTGATTTGTGTTATGAATGCTTGATGGCGATATCCTTATTCAATTTCTAATAAGTACCCCAACACGCCCACCAAAGCACTCGCAGGGATAGAGAAGCAGCTTATGGCTTGTACATTTCCTTGTAGCAGCAATATGACCAGCCCGAGAGCAATAATTCCTTCTCTTCCACTTGTCTTTGTGGTGTAATTTGTCACTATAAAAGTGACGAGGGGAATCGCAGCTCTTGGAGCGGTGCCTCACTCCTTTCAAAAACTACTTTCTGCGAAAGCCATCTGCTTGTAGCCGCCATAGTTTACTGCACTCAAGTTTTAAAAATGTTTTTTCTTTCATCAACATTTCAGATTTTGTCCTTTCCCTCCACATTGCTTTGAGCCTTATTATGCACGGTAGCATATACGACCACCACCTCACTGACATTTAACCCTCTGCTCAGGGCCATATTAAAGAGAGAGACGAATCAGCAATTTAGCAGAACACAAAGAAGTAAATAATTATACAAAGTGACTAGTTTGGTTTGGAGGAGAAAAAAAAAGCCGAGTTGGCTAAAAAAAATCCTCACGCGTGAATTTTTGTCCCACTCACCCTCCCACGCCGTCCGTGTGTTCTACCTTTTTGATTGTGTCATTGAATTTTGTCCCAGAGCCTGAACCCAGCAGAGAAGCTGCAGCTCTGGACGTGTTTACAGCCCCGGGAAGCTGAGAGGACATAAATCTATTTTTTTCATTCTTTCTTTTGGCTGCAAAAAGCCAGCATTATCACGCAGAGGGATTCCCCCTGCTGCCGGCTCTCTTCTCCCCCTGCTCCTCGAATGTCCTCCGCTTTGCCTTTTGGTGATGAAACTTCTTCCCATTTTTCACACCCTGCTCCCAGTGGGGTTTTCCCTTGATATACGTGGAACGACGGCTTTGATCTGAAGTTGTTGTGCTTTCGTATGTTTTTAAAAATAACAACAATATATATATTGTGTTGTATTCTTCATAGAATGATCCATGCAGGCAGTAGGGTAGCTACCTGGCGTTGAAATGAAAACGAATTGCGCGTCCTTGTGTCAAAAGATTGAGGATCATATGCACAAATTCGGTTAATGATTAAACCGGTGGATAGAAGCCCTTTATGTCCCGTGAAAATGGAAATGCAGCATGGTCAGCGGCTGATTATTCCTTTGTATTCTCCCCCTCACTCCAACATCTCATCCATTAGGCTCTTAATTCCGTTGCACGACGTGGAATAAATAATAAGAAAAAAAAAAAAAAAGATTTAAAACACTTTAAGGGTGTACTCTCATGCTATTTCTAACGATGCATTATTTTTTTTCTAGACACACTACCTCATTTGGTTGGGGGAGGAGGAGAGGGAGCCACTTGATTTGAACTGGCTTTCCAAGGCGCTACTTATTTGCATAATTTTTTTTGTCTATGGTGACGCTCTGGTTCGGGGCAGTTCACTGGTGTCTGCATGGTACTGGTGAAGGATCACATAGTCCAGCATAGCCTTGGCTGAGTTTAATATTGCTATGAAGCCCTGGCCATTGCTCTATGGTATGACGATAAATTCAATCTTGGGGCCAGATAACTCTTATCTCGCTGACCCGACTGCTCACGCCTGCTTTCGTAATCTTGGTTTACCCATCCACGTCGAGTAGGAAAAAAAGAAAAGGAAGAAAGGAAAGGGGTTCCTCTCGGCTCTTCCCTTTTTTGTTGTGGCTGCTAATGCCTGGTGTATGGCAGGGCGCAGTCTGCTGCTGCTGCTTCACCCAGCCAGCACTGCCTTTAAACTTTTTCCTCTGGATTACTGCTTTGATCGATTTCGTCGCTGAATGAGAAAATATCGCTCGGTGCTCTGCATTCGTCGTCAGAGGATAAGGTAAGCAGGCCAGAAATAGGCTCCCTCGGTTGTAAATGGCGGAGTTTGTGTGTCGCGCGGTGATTTATCACCGTATGACTTAGATCTCGGTTCAGGAAGAGTTCACACACACAGTCAGGCAGCCAGATTTCTCTAACGTGGAGCAGGCTGCGCCGCGTTAGAAAAGCTCAGGTCTGTCATTTGTCTCTCTTTCTCTGCCATTTATGACTATCGCAGTGGCTCGCCTGGAGATACACACCACGAAGCATTCTGATATCTTTTCCAGGTCATCGTGAGTGCAGATATAGTGAAGACACCTTCTTTCACTCTGCGGTTTAGCTGCGTTGAGGGCAAGCTCAGGGCTCATTTTATACTGATTTGCTTCTTGCTATGCACGGCTGCACAAACCAAGAGTTGCTCGACATTTTCATTTAATTTCTTTGTGCTCATTTAATGAAAATGCATTCTAGTTGTGTGTCTGCTCCGGGACTGCTTCACCTATGTATTGTGAAAAGTAATATTTTCACTGCAGCCTATAACGTCGTTATTGGTGGAATCACATTTCCTATCAGGCACATAACAACAGGGCCTTTTAGTTTCAGGAGTTACAATTTGAATTAAGGGTTTCAATCAAATAATTTAGATTTTATTTAGTTTTTATTTGTTTTATTTAGTCTTCAAATTACCTGCCCCTTCCATGGGCGCCTGCATATGGTTAAATCTAGAGTGCAGACAAAAGAACTGCATGATTTCAGAACCAAACAAGTCAGTGAGGTTTACATTTTATTTGTATTTAAAAAGATTAATTCATTTAAAAGTATTATTATTGTTATTATTATTATTATTATTATTATTATTATTATTATTATTAATATTATTCATTGCCATTTTGCCATTTTTTAATGATGGTAGTGGTTGAAACACAGGGAGTCTACATTAAATATTCCACTATTTCATCATAATGTCACATTATAAAATATTTCTCCAAAATGACCCGTCTATAATGGTTTATAGTTCCCCCAATAATCTCTTAGAGGATGGTCCCCATGGTTACCTGCGTGAATTATGGTGGTTTAGGAGCAGGCTCTAGCTGTGCCATCCCAGGTTTCTGTCCGCCTGAGTACCGGGCTTGGCTGCTTACCGGGCCGCTCATTCCAAGCAGGCCGTCCCGGCCCACTGACCCCCATATATCACCGCGACGGGCCGCCGCGCAGACAGCACCGACAGCAGTCATTATTATGGGCCTGTAAGGAAAAGTTCACAGCGTGGTCATAGAGCTGCACGGATGCCCGCCCGGTTTTTCAGGTTTTCTCGTGGCCCTTCCATTCATCTTGCAGAATGCAAAGAAAAGAAAAAGAAGAGAATGCGGTTGTTTATGCTTTGCGCCAGGTGGCCGGGAAAGCACAGCGTATTGAGGTCTATCCTGTTAGTGAAGGGAGATATTTTTTTACTAACAGTGAGAAACAAAAATGAGTTAAAAGCGGAATAGTTTCACCTGCTACAGAGGAAATTAGATATCGTGTTGACAGCCCTGTTGGTAGAATAACAATATAACAGAAATATTATTTTCCTGTGTGGTAACCCGCTAATAAGCCTTTCCTCCTGCAGCCTTTTTTTACACCATGTTCTGTGAAGTGTAACTCTATATTCAGTTTCATTGTTAATAGGCTCAGAGGTTTAAAATGTCATGCATTTTCTTGTTAGGCCCTAAAATTGATTTGGCAGTCTGAAATGCTTTTAAAAAAGGTTTTTGTTTTGATGTGGTTTGGCACAGATGGTAATACAAGGTTAGTGCGTGCCTTTGTGCCCTGTGTAAGCCATAAGGTAAACGGTAATAGTCTACAGGACTGTTGGCCCTATCTTGCTTCCATAGTCTCCAGTGTCAGCCCTGTATTGAAAAGTAAGATGGATCGCCACCATTTCTTCTCCTCACAGTGCTTCTTGTAACCCTAGGTTCACCCGAGGAGGCCATTGGCGGAGAGGCGTCACGTGACCACGGGGTGCCAATGTTATTCTACAAGGGTGTCAAGACCCTGTCAGTTTCTGAAATAAATATTGGGAAACGGCGAGATGCAAAAGGCAACCTACTACGACAGCTCCGCAATTTACAGTGGCTACCCATATCAAAGCGCAAATGGCTTCAGTTATGATGCCAATCAGGTCCAATATCCCCGGGCCTCTCATGTGGAAAGTGAGTACCATCGACCTGCCTGCTCCCTGCAGTCTCCTGACGGCTCCGTGGCTCTGCAGAAGCCGGGGGAGATGGCGGAGAGCTGCGACAGGACCACAGCCATTCAGGCGGCGCAGTCTAAGGTTCATCCCGAAAGCAATCAACCGCAGGTGCCGGTGTCAGGCCCACCCCCTCCTTCACAATCCCCCGGTGCTATCAGCCAAAACACAAGCAACGGGTCCAACCAGCCCAGTGCCAAGAACGGCTCCCCGACCTCTACTGCTCGCGGCAAACACATTTTCCCCTGGATGAAGGAATCCCGTCAGAACACCAAGCAGAAACCCACCAGTAGCTCCAGTTCAGGTACAAAGCACTGCTCCTTACACACATAAAGCTTGATAGCCTCTGACCAGAAAGTTACATAAGTTATATTTGAGGGAGGACACAATACATTGGGGATGTGGGTGGGTGGTAAGGTAAGGCAGAGTATATGTTGAAGTGTTACTTTTATTGTATCTCATCAATGATTAACTCACATCTTCCTGAAATATCCCAAAACTGATACCCCAAACATTATATAATGCAACAAACATTATATACTATAAATATTATAAGGTTTAGACGGCCTATAGTCCCTCAACATTGTTACTAGATTCCACCATTTGTCGTCCCTGTGCCCTGCAGCTGACCTGTCCCTACTGTAAACATGCATCTCCACTGATCACACAATGTTCCCGGAGAGACAACAAACAAACACGCACAACAGTTGTTTCAGTTTGTCCTGCTGTTTTGATTAGAGGGAAACTTGTTGGGTCAGAGTGGGGGTTTAGTGTTTGGGGGTGTTTATTTATGTAGAGCCAACCTTAAATTCATAGATACTCATCTTCCCATGACCTTCTAATTTAGCTAAATTAGTGGGTAATATTTCAATGACGATACAGGTAGAGACAGTAAGAAATGCAAATGCAAAGTTGTGTGACTTCAGTTTGATTTATGTTTGTTATGAAAGTGTTTTCCTTTTTTTCTAGTTTTTTACAACCCATAAAAGTGCTAACCTTTTAGGCACGTTTTACGCACGCATACAAGCCAGCTCCTGCTGTTTTGATGAGAGGGCAACTTGGTGGGTCGGGAGAGGGGGGGAGTTTAGGTTTTGGGTGTCTTTTTTTTTCATAGACACAACTGAGAGATGCTCATCTTCTAAATATTTTCTTTTTTGCAGTTTATAACAACACGTTGATGTGCTAAAACGTATTTACGCACGATATTTGCACGTAGGCAAGACATATCCTGCTCTTTAATCAGAAGAAAACTGTGGGTGTGGGGTATTAACTTGCATAAAGCTATCCTAAAATAGATGCTCATCTTCTTATGACTCTTATAATTTGAAAAGTAATTGGGTCGTAGGTAGGCGTAAGAGCTAAAATGCAAACCAGTGTGGCGCTTAGTTTTTTTAACGCACGTTTTACGCACATATGCAAGTCCAAACCTGCGTTTTTTGGTTAGAAAACTTGATGTGTTAGGGTGGTAAACTAAAAATTCGGAGATGTTCAACGTCCCATGGCCCTCTCATGTTGTAATCTATGGGTATGGGTTTTCTAATTAAGTTATATGTGCTCTTCTGCAGTAAGAGCTTAATATGCACTGCCGTGTGTCGCCCTTCATTGTGATTTATGTTTAGGGGGGTGTTTTCATTAGTTTTAACAACACATTGAGGTGCTAATATTTATGAAAAGCCTTTTACGTACGTTTTTCCACGTTTTTTACGTCAGACAACAATCCTCCACATGTGTTTCCCAAATCAGTCTATATATATATATATATCTATATATATATATATATCTAGTTAACGAGCCTTTTAAACATGAATTCATAACTAATTATACATCACAAGTGATTTCCCCACATACATGGGTATTCCTCGCGTTAACTCCTCTTTCATCTCTGTTATAACCTAATGGGTCAGGTTATGTCATGCTGCATTCCTTTTGCTCCAGGTTCGGGCGACAGATAGTGAAATTTATTAAGTGTTGGCCGCCTGCCACAGCGGTAAGTAGACCAACACCTTGCTATTCTGCAGCCAAGCTCCAGCCTCTTACGGGGGGGGTGTATCAGTAAGGGCAAGTCGAGCTGCTTTACACCCTGAGGAATACATAATGCTTGTGTTTGCATTACGCGTGTGCTACTCTGTGACTACGGGGGCGAAGATGAGGGTCAAAATGTTTTAGTAGGAAATCTGAGGTTACCTGGTTCCGTATCAGATATTGACCTATTATTCTCCAGTAACATTCTTTTCCTTTGCAGTTAATGTAGCGTGCCCACAGGCGCAGTGTCCATACATTGATTGTTAATTGTCTTATGGAGCCCTCATGATAACCCTTGTGCTTTGCAGTAGGGAGCAGATTTATCAAAATGTTGTGATGTGTTCGCAGCTCATAAACGCGCGCACATGAAGAGAGAGAGAGAGAGAGAGAGAGAGAGAGAGAGAGAGAGAGAGAGAGAGAGAGTCGATAATAAACCCCTATTTAAGTAGTGAAGCACAGCATATTTATCTAGTGAACTGTTTGCTCACCATCCCCACCCCCTCTTGATGGTTGAAACTTCTGTTATCAGCTGTGTGCGTGTTGTCAAACGGTTTTGCTTTCACTCTCACTCTCCTGTATCTCTCTCTCTCTCTCTCTCTCTCTCTCTCTCTCTCTCTCTCTGTGTGTGTGTGTGTAATGGATTACTGATTGACATCCTCCTCTCCTCCCTGACAGTGGAGAGTTGCCCCGGAGACAAGAGTCCTCCGGGGTCAGCAGCATCGAAGAGGGCCCGGACAGCTTACACCAGCGCCCAGCTAGTGGAGCTGGAGAAGGAGTTCCACTTTAACCGGTACCTCTGCAGACCCCGGAGGGTGGAGATGGCCAACCTGCTCAACCTCACAGAGAGACAGATCAAAATCTGGTTCCAGAACCGCAGGATGAAATACAAGAAGGATCAGAAAGGCGTCGGAATGATGCCTTCCCCTGGTGGACAGTCCCCTCGGAGTCCTGTGGGCCCGGCCTCCGGCGGTGGAGGAGGCGGAGGATACCTCAACTCTATGCATTCTCTTGTAAACAGTGTACCTTATGACTCCCAGTCGCCGACGTCTTACAATAAACCTCATCAAAATGCATACGGTATGGCCACGTCATATCCCCCTCCCTTGAACAGCTCCCTCAACAACTGCCCGCCCTCCCAGAAGAGGTATCCCGGGACCGACTCGGCCACGCCCGAGTATGACGCGCATCCTCTCCAAGGCAATGGCAACTATGGGACGCACATGCAGGGTAGCCCTGTTTATGTCGGCGGAGGTTACATCGACTCAATGCCCAACTCTGGGACCTCCGTTTTCGGTCTGACCCACCTCCCGCACCCGCCGTCCACAAACATGGACTACAATGGAGCAATCACAATGGGCAACAGTCAGCATCACGGAGTGTGTGATCCGACACCGACGTACACAGACCTAACGTCGCACTACTCTCAGGGAAGAATCCAGGAAGCGCCCAAACTGACGCATCTGTAGCGGTGGCGCTGTCCGGATCACTCCGCCCATTGTCTTATCCACCTCCAGACACATTACTGCTTTGTTTCCGCGCCTCCTCACGGCTCCCACCTTCTCTCTGCTTTTGTTTATGTTTTCTATAGTTTGATGTGTGAAGTAGCGTAGGATAAATAATCACGACTTGCTTGAATTTTTCTCTATTTGCTCGTGTCATTGTCTCACAAAGACCTTTATCTGGGCTGTAGGACGTCTAGAGCGGGAGGGAGGGGGGCACAGTATATGCATAGGCCTATTTAATCTTTTTTTTAAATCAAACAGGGTATTATGAACATATGTTATTCATTTTTAATGTGAATTTGTCCGTCTTTTATTTATCCGCAGTTGAAGAATTGTGTTTTGCATTTTGTTGCACTTGTGAAAGGATCCTTCAAGAGCCACGAGTTGGGATTTATGAGGGGTATACATTTTCAGAAACAAGGGTCATGCGCTTACACGCAACCTCCCTTGCTTGTGTTGTTCTATTGGACTTTCTAATGTTATTTATTTTGTTCGGTGTAAAGATAAAACAGTCCTTTAGTATTATTTGACACCTCTGCGATCTCTGTGTGGGGAGACGGTTGGTGGAAAATTAGCGTCTCGGCCCTTTTCCAGCCCATACATATAGTCTGCAGAAGCTCCTCAACAACAACAGCAGCAGCAGCAGCACGCCATGATGCTATTATAGGCTATGTTTTCCATTTTTTTTCTTCTTCGAGGAGGTGTTTTCTTTTCTCAGCGAATGTCAAATCAATCAGTCATGCAATAAGGGTGGAAAGAAGGACACACGTTAGCAGTTTCTTTACTGAAGGAAAAAAGAAACAGACATCATCATTTTTTTCCTTTTCTTTCGATGTCATACATTCCATGCTGCTCCAGTTCGAAGAAATAAATAAAAGAATTGAAATATAATTGCAGCAAACCTTGTAGTTTTAATTTGGACACAACAGAAGCATTTCACGTGATCACAAAATTAAATACGAGACAGTTTCTTAAATAAAAAAAATGTCAAACTATATTTCTAGTTTTGCAATTATTACGTTTTATTATTGTTCTCATATATTTCATACCGGTGCAGAACTGTAGAGGTGATAATAGAAAAGAAAAACACATTTTTAAACAATTGGCATTATAATAGGAGGGCAATACAATAAACATTTGAGTAGTTCAATAAAAAACAACTGATGATAATTGGTAAATATTTATATTTGCTTAATATTCATGCATATAAAATAATATGAAAACAGGGACCATAGTTAATATTCAATAACATAAAGGGAAATGGCCTCAGATATTGAATAAACGCTACTTGATTTTTTTTTCCTCCCTTCCCCTTGACTCGACGTGAAGAAAACTCTCGGGTGGCCTTTCTCCCCTCCTCTCATCTGCGTGGGCACATCCATAATAATAAAAATGTCACACGGGCCCTTCATGGAGATTCTGCAAGAAGACAACAAGCTAAATGAGAAATCGTTTGAAAAATAATTCCCTGATATGTTCAGTCAGTCAAATGCGGGCACAAAGGATACAGGCTGAACTAGAATCGTAATGGGGCTTATTTGTATCATTATTCTACAAATTTGTAGATGCCAGTTCAATATGAAATGCCTCGGTTATGTTAATGGTTACAGCAAAGGAAATTATCAGAGAAATGCCTAAAAACGGCGGTGTATTTCTCTCTCTGTGTGTGTATGTTGTACAAATGAAGGATTTGCATAGAATATAATGTTTTTTTTTATTTCTATATTATTGTCATTGTTTGCAGTAATTTCTTGGTATTGCTGAATTTTAAAAATGCAATACATGCACACATGGAGCTAAAATGCTTACATTATTTTGTAAACTTTTAATTCATTTCAGGAAGAAAGACATCTTTTTAGCATGCTCAAAGACATTTCTACGTTTCTCATCAAATTATCCTAAATATTTTTGTACCATGTTTACTCTTTGTGATAATGTTATGCATTTGTGCAACTACAGTGTTATTTGTTCTCACAGATTTTGCACCAAGAAATCATTTTCAGCCCAATCTGATTGATATAAGAGGGCATGAACATTAGTAGCCCTGACATATGGTTAGCAGGGAAACCTAGAACAATTGAACCATGGTGTGTCACAGTAAAAAAAAAAAAAAAAAAAAGAGGCTCATGCACTGAGTATTTCTGCATCCAGCACAGACACACACTGAGAGACACACGCGCACACGTGCACACGCATACACAGCAAGACACTGATTTGACCCATATGTGCCATACACAGGTAGCACATAAATAACGTTTTGACTGAAACACAAGATTTGTATTTGTTTCATTGCAATTCCATCCGTGGGAAAGTGGTCCTAAATCAATCCTGCTGTAAAGACAAGTGTGTAGGACAGGCTGGGGTCCACTAAATGCCGCCACCCACTCCTTTCCTTGCACACAAAGCCTGTGCGTAATTCCAAAAAAGCCATCCATCTCTTCCCCTAGCAACTCTGTCCTTCACCGCAAGGTCTGGTCCCCTCCCAAACCTACACGACTATCAAAACGACAAATACATGTCGTTGTGTAAATGCACATTCACAATTCAAAGATAAAAGCCAGGTGAAGCTGCTTCGCCCTACTCACCGTTGGCGCATTACCTCCTCCTCAAGAAAGGAAATGGTCGCATCTTGTGTAGCTTGATTCTTATTTATCTTTTAAAACATCCCTCCAGCGACAGCTCGGCTATAACTGCGAGCAGAAACTGGTTCTAATCTGAGTGGCCAGTGTTTCTCGCTGCTTCCTGGCTGCATTTGATCCGGGGGAGAGTTAGAAGCCTTAAATGTGTTGTGAGGGCACCGAGCTGTCAGACCTTTTGGCGAGTAAGATTGATCGCGCACAGGCTTCCAGGACTCTTTGTTTGGTATATAAGCAACAAACTGAGAGAGGCCTACCACTTCTCTTCTTTCCTCTCTCTTACTCACTAAGCCATCATTATTTTTTTTTTCTTTTGAATGAATGAAAATACAACATGTACTGCTTGACGAAAAACATCCCAAATGTGGCTTTCACAGATTATTCTGGAAGGGCTGTAAAACCACTGCAACACTGCGGGGAAGAACCATTCAATAACACTTCCATCTACATAATAACGCTGCAAATGGTCGATTGTGAACGTGTTTGGTGTTTGCTTCATTGCAATTTCAGGTAGAACTGATACTGGAAATACAGTGAGGTGCCTTTCTCAGCATTGTAGATGCTGTCCTCCCAGTTACCCCTGCTCTAGCCTTGTGGTTTTCCACTCTTAACATGAGGATGAAACCATTCTAAATATTAGGATTATAAAATATATTAAAATAAGCTAAAAAAATTATGGCAGCTTTTGGTTAATGAAAAAAAAAGAACATTAGCAATCACAAAATGAAGAAGTGAAGTCTTTGTGTGTGTGTCCACGCATATGGTCGCGCATGACCTCCTTATAAAATCGACATTTCGTGGAATTAACGAAAACAAAAAAAAAAAGATTTAACATCTGTATCTATAGAGGTAACATTAACAGCCTATAACGAACCTATGCTTGTGAGCGTGCGTGCATACATGCGTGTGATCTGTTTACAAGTGTCTGGACCCTATCTGTAAACGTTAAACAACTGTTATGGGATGAAATGGTCTGGACGTGTCATATTTGTCAGTATAAACCTAATGGATGGGCTTTTTATTGCAACACATGTCAATGGATGCACTGCATATTTCATTATTATGCATCTTTGAAGAATCACATCTATTCTGGAGTCCACACTCACTGAACAGACTGGATTGTTGGGGTTTGCTCCTCTGTCGCAAGCCTCAATATCAGTTTTTTGGGGGATATTTGTTTTTTCACCTTTGAAGCCAGACTCTTGCCTATATGAATAGCTACTGGCGTGAAATGTGTGTGTGTTTGTCTGTGTGTGTGTGTGTGTGTGTGTGTGTGTGTGTGTGTGTGTGTGTGTGTGTGTGTGTGTGTGTGTGTGTGGTGGGGGCGTTCTCGACTGACATCCTCAAACAATACGAGAAAGAGGAGTGCACGAATCCGCGCACCCTAGGCTGGGCTCCTTCCCTGTAATAGTGAGCGTCAGCCATTCTTAAAAAACACATTTTGTAGCTTAGTGGACTGGACTGGAGGGGCAAGAGGAGGATAAACTGAGCGGACAAAGATGTAAATAAAAACAGTCGTCCCCCAGCTGAGCAAGGCGTTCTTCACCAGAGTTTTTGGATCAATCAGGCAGACAGTGGCTTCTTTTGATTAAACCCCAAATTGTCATTGGGCAGAGGTAATCATGTGACAGGCAATTCGGTCCAATTTCAACCTTGTCTCCATGAATTCAATAGTTTAATAGTAGCTCGGTCCCCATACGGCCGTAATCAGTGAAATAGAAAAAACACCACCAGGAGATTTTTTTAATGATTTTTTCTCACTCTTCCTCGCTGAGCCGCAACATTTATAAAAATACGCGTGCAAACTTTCCTCGGCTCTCAGGGAGCGGAGATGAATTACGAATTCGAGCGAGAGAGCGGTTTTATCAATAGTCAGCCGTCGCTTGCTGAGTGCCTGACATCTTTCCCCCCTGTCGCTGATTCATTTCAAAGTTCATCAATCAAGAGCTCGACGCTTTCACGCCCGACACTGATTCCTCCTCCCTTTGAGCAGACCATTCCCAGCCTGAATCCGGGCAGCCATCCGCGGCACGGCCGGCCCAGGCACAGCCCCGACGGATGCAGCCCGCTGCCCACAGCCTCCCTACCCCCGGAGTACCCCTGGATGCGGGAGAAGAAAGCTTCCAAGAAGAACCACCTGCCGACCTCCACCGCTACCACCATCTCCAATGGACCAGTGTGCTTCTCTCCGAAAGGTGGGTGATTTAAAAACACTTAGAGGAAAAAGTGTTTACTATCTGTTGCTAAAATTGCTCAGCACACACTAACAAACAAATACGCATGGAGACGTTTTATTCTTATTTATGGTTATTGCTTTGCTGTGATTGTGTATGAAGCAAGACAAAAAAAAAGTTTGGGTAAAGTTTGGTGATGTAAGATGATTTATTCCCCTAGCCGTAGCAGAGTTTTGATGTGTGACAGTAATGAAGAGTGATGGAGTGCCGTTGCCGAGGAGGGCAGCTGGAGCATTCATTAGTATCCCACACCAGGCTGGACCTCACTGCTTTTATAGTGCACCGTGTTTGCTCCACGCTCATGCTTGGACGTTATTTTATGTGTAAAACAATCTGATGAGTATCTTTATGCTTTAATGATTTTGGGATAAAAAGGTTTACATGCCACAAGCTTGGGTCAGTAGCGCCAGCGGCCATTTTGCTGCAGCGAGTTGTGAGCCACTCTCTAGTGGTTTGTGACAGCCATAATGTTAGATTCATGGGCAGCGGGGGTTATGTAACTGTTGTGTCCTGCGTTTTAATCCCAGGCTACCGTGATGCTTATTTTCCAGGCTCGCCTGAGATTGTGGAGAGCGCCGGGGGAGGAGGGGGCTCCCGTCGGCTGAGGACAGCGTACACCAACACACAGCTGCTGGAGCTGGAGAAGGAGTTCCACTTCAACAAGTATCTGTGCCGGCCGAGGAGGGTGGAAATAGCGGCCCTGCTGGACCTGACCGAGAGGCAGGTCAAAGTCTGGTTCCAAAACCGGCGCATGAAGCACAAGCGACAGACCCAGAGCAAGGAGAACCACAACGGGGAGGGGAAAGGGCCGGGAGCTGAGGACGGCATCCACAGCGACGAGGAGGACGACGAGGCCCCCCTGTACGAGCGGAGCGGGGCCCTGCTGGAGAGAGATACCTGCTCCTTTCAGAACAATTCTCTCAGCTCCACACAGCAGCTCCACAATGGCGAGTCCATGGGCTTTGCTGCTGCGCCGCTGAACAGCAATGACAAAAATCTGAAACATTTTCCCAACCCGTCACCCACTGTTCCGGGCTGCATGTCAACAATGGGCCCAGGCTCGGCATCTGGCCCGGACAATGGCGACAGTCCCCCGGCCCTGGATGTTTCTATACACGATTTTCAACCTTTCTCCTCGGATTCCTGCCTACAGCTCTCCGACGCAGCCTCGCCGAGCTTGTCAGAGTCTCTGGACAGCCCCGTGGACATTTCTACGGACAGTTTCTATTTTTTCTCGGAGTCCCTAACTACAATCGACCTGCAGCATCTGAACTATTAACTGAAATCAATCACAGTAACTTTTCTTTCTTTGGGGACAATAAATATCAGGCTACGGTGGTATTAACTCTGATGTTATTTGTATATTCGGCACATTTATTCTGTTGATATTTGACTTGACGATTAATACAAGGTAAGGATGAAATGAAATCACTGAAATAGCTCTACTCAAACGTGACTTGTAATAACCATAACAAATTGATCTCTTGGAATGGAAATTATGAGTGTATGTGAATAATTATACAATATTAGGCCTATGGAACCTGGTAATTTTTATTTTTGTATAGCGTCCAACGTCTTGGATATTTTTGTTAGAATACAATTAACTTGCTACAATCTCTTTTTCTGGTGTTTTGAGTCGTTTATTTTTCTATTTACAGAGTGGCTATTTGCTTGAATTATTCATGTGGAAAATATGCAAAATAAAGAATAAAGAAATAGGGCATAAAAAGATAGAGACGTTATGCAAATTTAACAACAGGTTGGCAATGAATATAAATAGTTTGGTCCGCGGTGAGCTGTGAGAGCACATACATGTTTGAATTTTACTTTCATTGTAGAATTTAATTTCAACATAATATATTTAGAGATTGATTTAAATGGTTTACTGAAACATAAGCAGTCTGTCTTCTTCTTTTCATCAAATTAATGCGAAGGCAGCCGATTTTCTTATTTAAAACTTTGGTGACCAAACTTTTTTTTTCAAATGTAGTGGAATTACTTTTAAATATCTCCAAATTAACAGATAATTAACAAATTACTGATGCTAAATAGTAGCATTTGTTTTGCTAAAATTACTTTTTTTTTTTTTTTTTAAGAGTTAAACAGAAACGTTTGCACCATTTCATGCTGCCTACAGAACCCCCAACGCAGATCATTTTTCTTTCCACCTTCAAACTTTATACTTTGCAGAGTAAAAGCAAATATGCCCGCATGGATCTTAGCATGACAGGGCTCTTAACATTGTGTGCATGTTGCAGGCAAATACCCCAGCCATGTTTGCCTTCAGGAGCTCATAAATCACTCCGTGGCATGAATGAGACGGACATTAAGGAGACCAATTGTGGCGTAATGTGCACAAATAAAACCCCACTTACATTTTCATACGGGACTCCCCGATTCCTGGGCTAAAAGGGGGCTGAGTCTCTGCATGCGTTTGGTAATAATTCATTTTTATAGCTTGTTTAAACACGGCTCTGGCTCGGCGACAGCGGCAGCATGCAGTAGCTGCCTGCTCAGGTTATGAGGCTGCACTTTTTCCCCGTGTGTTAAAAGTAGCCCAAACTCAAAACAGACTACTCCTGGACTACATATAATTTATCAAACATCGATTTACTAAGAATAGCTGCGAGGAGAGGATCATTATGCAATATTTGGCTTACTTTATCAAGAGAGTTTGTTCGCTTGGATGGGGTTTTACAACATTACTGGGAGCTGGAGAAAGTCTTGGAGTTCAATATAGGGATTATGAATGGCCTTGCTCTATTGTATTGCTCTCGAGTTGACTTATGGGAATCAGTTATTAGCTCATTTCCAGCTTGACTCAATAGGTTATTCCACTACAGCAGCTTTGTGTGTGAGAAACGGCTAAAAACAACCACCGGTTGCGAAGCCGGCCTGCACGGATCGATCCAGAAACGCGCGCGAAATTCACAAAGCTCGAGAGTTCAGCCGCGGTTTATCGAATAATCTGGAAGCCATAAGCAGCCCATCGACTGGCTCAACATTAGCCTACTGGTTAACTGGAGTGTGTGTGTGTGTGTGTGTGTGTGTGTGTGTGTGTGTGTGTGTGTGTGTGTGTGTGTGTGTGTGTGTGTGTTCAAGGAGGGGGGTATAGGGGTAAAAGGCGGAGGCGTGTGTGAGGGGGAGCAGATCCTACACTCCTACACTCCAGCAACCAAGTGACTGACCGCAGGGCCGATATAACCAAATCATTCCGAGACAGCGCGCCTTTTCTGCGCACATGTGTTCACACAAAGAGTCAAGCGAGCTCCAAGGCCTAGAGAAGTTTCCAGGCAAGGCAATGATCCACTGCGCCCACTCACTACTGTTGCAGAGGCAGCTGGGAAGACAGAGAGGAGAGAGAGGAGGGGTGGGTGTTATTGACCCCACTGCGCTTTTTTGCACTGGTGGGAAGTTTGCATCGCCTCTTCACTTCCTTCAACATTCCATGAGCTTTAAATATATAGAACAGATAGGAAACTTTTAGGTTTCAAATTTTAAAGGACGGTCACGTCTATATTTAGCAGGCTACCTATGTTTAGTCTTATTTACATCTAAACTTAAAAGCAGTGGTGGAAGAAGTATTCAGATGCTTTACTTGAGTAAAAGTAGCAGTAACACAGTGCAGAAACACACTCAAACTTTACATTAGGTAGAAGTATTAGCAACAAAATGAAAAAATCTAAAATAAAAGTAATCAATTGGTAGCAGAATGTCCCCTGCTGTGTCACATGTTATATTATCGGATTATTATTACTAATATAAGGTGAAATAAGCAGCATTTTAATAATGCAGCTGGCCGATGTGGTGCTAAATTCTTGGGTAGTTTATGTATCATTTCATACACTTATCATAGGTTGTCAGTGTAATCTCTTAATCTGAAAAGTAACTATAGCTATCAGATAAATGGAGTAAAACGTACAATATTTCCCTTTGAAATATAGTGGAGTATAGGTACAAACTAGCATGAAATAGCCATACCCAAGTAAAGTAGCCTACCTAGTTTAGTTTAGTTAGTAACTGAGCACTTAAGTACTCAGTTACTTTAAACTACCTCCTCAAACGGCACAATGAAGTCTATCACATGTATCATTTAGGCTGTTTTACAACATACGGCCAACGGGGGCGCTCATTCCTCCATGTGATCCTCTCTTCCTTCCTCCTTCTCCCCTCCCCTTTCTTTTCCTTCCTCAGTGAGAGGTTGCCCTGCCATACCGCAGCTCTCCCACGCACCCTCTCCCCCTGCTCTGACTTCTTTTCTTTTTTTTCCAGCGCGGCTTTCCGTGGCCATTAATTTCTCCAACAGCTTTATTTGATGAACTTAACAGGATAATCAGCCCACACTCGCACCTCGGGCTATATGGGCGCATTAGCTCCACGACGGGCTTCGCATTATCAGATCATTTGATCACTATACATGCATAATGAATACATGTGGGAGAGAAATCAGAGTAGATAGCAGACCCTATGACCCTGGGAGAGAAAAAATTAATACCACATCATCTTAATGTTTAATATGTTGTCTTGTCGTTACATCACCTGCGACCTCCCAGCAAGTACAGAAAATCAGCCAAACATTTCTAATGTGACCTTGATGGGGAACAAAGTTAAAAAAAAAAAAAAAAAACTGAACTGAAGTACTTTTTGCATGTGTCAGGAGTGAAACCGTCCTGCCTCTCCCTCACTGTCACCCTGTGACAATATTTGCTGAGCAAATCCCTCGCAGTGTTAAAGCGTGAAACACTTCGCATTGGAATGGGACACTGAAAGCCCACTATAGCCTGTGGCAGTGGCACACACACACACACACACACACACACACACACACACACACACACACACACACACACACACACACACACTCTGAGCTATCCATCCATCCAGGAAAGAATGATACTATTATACATGACATCACGGCTGTTATGCGCGGGCGAAGACAGCCGCACAGAGGGCACGTGCACAACTGCGTGCACGCACACGCACCAACACATACACGCACGCACACCTATTCTCCTCTCGGTTCCAAAAATACCGTACCTGAGGTCAGAGTGCCAGGTCGTCCTCGTGGAGAGGTTGCAGAGGGTGAAACGTTAATCTTTCCCCGGACGGGAGAGCTCACGGCGGGTGGTTGGAAGACGCCGTGTGTGCGGTTCCTCGCTCTTCATGCGACCCCGGAGCCGTCCACCGCCGTCTGCCTCCCAGCTCATTGTTTGCTCGGCCAATACATTAGTGGCGACGCGCGTCACCTTGATCGACGAGCGCCTGGAATTTAAATAGCCACTCAAACACCAATCTGTCACCGGCTAAGGGGATAAGGACAAGTACCTCACTGGCTGACCCGGGCCCACGTGACAGCACCCGTTCATTGATATCGGCCCGTGCGCGCCCCCTCCTTCCCCTGATCAGGACAGAGTATAGGTAAAGGTTGGCACGGTCACTCAGGGTAAGAGGGGAGAGAGGAAGAGATCAGAGGGTGTCTGTAGAGCGGACTGTCCCTCGGCCCCGGTAGAACAATGCTACAATGAGCACCTTCTTAGACTACTCGGTGATGAGCGGTGAAGGTGGCTCGTGCTCTGTCAGGGCTTTCCACTCGGACCACGGGATTACAACTTTCCAGTCCTGCGCGGTTACTGTCAACAACTGCGGGGCCGATGACCGCTTCATGGCGAGCAGGGCTTCCCCTGACGTTATCCCTCACCAGCCGGGGTCATACCAGTCTACTGCGAGCTCGTTGGGTCTTGCCTATGGGGCACATCCGGCCTGCAGCTCCAGCTATGGACCCCAGAGTTTCTGCACAAGCTATAACCATTACGCGCTCAACCAGGAAGTAGACTCCACAGCGGGATTCGCCCAGTGCGGCCCGCTGATGTACTCGGGTAACATTTCCTCCTCCATGGTCTCTCAGCATCGCCAAGGTTACAGTGCCGCCCCCCTGGGTCAGCTGCAGTATGCCCACGCTGCCTATGGCGGCGGGCACGAGCAAACAACTCCTTTTCCTGGGTGCTCGAACCCCCTGTCACCCCTGCACGCAGCTCACCTGGAGGCTTGCTGTTCGCCTCTGTCTGAGAGCGTATCTTCTGCGCAGACTTTCGACTGGATGAAAGTCAAGAGGAACCCACCAAAAACAGGTGGGTGCCAAGCGGTGCCTCTAACAGTGGCATCGAGTGCTAGGTCTGTAAACAACACTGCCTTGTAAGTGATCCAAACTCTTTAAATTGAAGTGATGTCAGACAGCGCCGGCAGATGTCTTCTGTGTGGGACACACAAGAAAATAAACACATATAAAGCCAAGTTGTTGAGTTCAATTTTTACGCTTCAAATCCGACACTTCCTTCCTGATTGTGTCATCTTCATAATTGTGTATTAGGAAAAGACATGGCTGGGGATATTTCTTATTGTATGTTGAAGTTTTATAATATAAGACGTAGAGGATGCTATCTTTTAGTGTTATTTTAGACATATGTCACATGTATTTCAACTGGCTCACATTGATTGACTGCTGCGTAAAAGTTGCTTCTTGCTGCGTAAAAGTTGCTCCCAGGTCTAATAGTGTGTTGTGAGAACATGCAAGGTAACTCTTTTATGCAAGTTCACGTTGATTTGGTTCTCTGTCTACAGGGAGGTCTGGGGAGTACGGTTATGGGGGTCAGCCGAACACGGTCCGGACCAACTTCACCACCAAACAGCTGACGGAGCTTGAAAAGGAGTTTCACTTCAACAAGTACCTGACCCGTGCGCGGCGCGTTGAGATCGCTGCCGCGCTACAGCTGAATGAGACTCAGGTGAAAATCTGGTTCCAGAACCGGAGGATGAAGCAGAAGAAGAGAGAGAAAGAAGGACTGCTGCCGGCCAAAGCTCCATCCTCAGACCCAGTAGAGAGGATTCAAGAGAAAATGGACGATGCGGAGTCAGAGAAGTCAATCTCAGCCCCCTCTACTCCGTCTCCCACATCCTCCACGGTGTCTTCCACGGGGGCTGATCCTTACTCCTCCAACTGAGAACCAACTGCCTCTTTACCTCTTTAGGCCACAGACGGCCTGTATATATCAAAGCTCATACCCAGTGTATCAAAGCCAAAGTCCTGGTTGAAGGATGACAAATTAGGACATTTAGGATGAGTTAATGCACTATTTGGGACTTTGGACAATACGATGGACCATTTCTGAGTTATAGATTTGTTTTATATTGTGTATTGTGTTCAAAAGAACAATGACACTGTTGTCCAAACAAATGTAGGCCATGGTTTTATGTTTGATGTGTCCACGTTCTTTTGAAATCTGACGTTACGCGTTGCGCCATGACCATGGTGGTGCAAAATATGTCCAGTACCTTCCTAACACCTGGTCCTGACCAGTGCTGCTGAACGTGCCAATGTAAAGTCACGAAGTTGCAAACACAGACAAATACCTCAAATGTGCCAAAGATGTGCGCCATAGCCACGACCAGGCTGATTGCGCAGGATGTCGTCAATTAGGCATCACACAATCAACGAGATTGCCTCGTTTATTAATCGTTATAGAGTGCATTGTTATAGTACCCTCCTTAATCACTGTCACCTCTGTCTTTGAGGCCTGTGTGTTTGTGTGGCGCGACTGTCTGAATGTCTATTGTGTGAGATTTGCATGATGCGTAATGCTTTCATGTATTATTAGCGGGGCGCTGAGTTTTATCAGTTGGGGAACCGGTCGTGTATGGCCATGTATGTTCCAGGCTTTTATCTGTTATCTATTTAATCCAGTTGAGCACATACAAAATGTTTTGTCCAGAGAGACGTTTACGGGTCAATCATGTGTATTAAAGTGCGTTTACCTCTAAAACACAATTACTCTGTGTCATTGCTAAGGGGAAGTCTTGGGAGAATTATACTTGACTATGCAGAGGATTTTAAAGCAAATCTCCCATCCAATCCGCCCACAAGACCTTTATTCTACAGACAGGGAAGGAAAGCTCTGTCCGTTTCCCCGTCGTTTGAGAAGCCGCACGTGCTTTTTTTTTTTTTTTACCACTAGAGTATCTCAATATATGCGACCGTGCGCGCTCCCGTCCCTGGGGTAAAGAGTTATTGGCATAATAAAGGCATGTTTATCCACGGAGGAGATGAGAGCGCGGACGTCAGCGTCATTTATGATGACAACCTTATCGAGCCCTCGGCTTATTGAGAGGACAAAAAAGAAACTCTATTGATTAAAACATCGAGGTTAGGCTATTGACAAGGATGGGGCCCCACTGGCCCTGTCAGCGTTAACTCCTCAGTTCCCCAAGTCATACCGAGGTGTCATCATCCCCACCTGATGATAGGATGAACAGTGAAAACTTGCAGCACTGCATGTCATGCAGTCAGATACACAATTTTGCAAGCCTATTATTTTTCGCCAGATTTGTTCATCTGCTCTTTCAGGATATGGAATTTTAAGTAATCATATTGTCTTTAATATGAATTTAAACTATAAGTTGAATATTATTTATTAATATCTATCGATAAGAAAAAAGAAAAACTGAAAATTGTAGGTGAAATATAACTAAACAAAACTTCAAGTTTATAGTCCATAAGTAGCCCATATCTTCTGTCCAACTTTCAAACTAAAAAACAAGGCTTCCTGGTTCTTGTTCTGTTTTAATTCCTGGTGTGCAGGCCGCGAGTCCATCATACCATAAAAGGGCAAAAAACGCCAAAGGAGCCGTGATTAATGAGCAGCGTTCACCTTTACCTTGGATCCACCTGCAGGAGCTGCTCTATTGGAGCGGTGGAGACCTGCTGAGGCTGCAGCGCAGGCTGCTCAGTGTAATTCAGCACCAGCAAACATGGAAAAGGAGAGTAAGTTATGTAGTCAACCTCTGTTTTATTCATCTTCACCTCTAGTATATTCTTTTTCGATATTGTTAATGCGTTGTATTGGATTTTGCTCCATATTCAGAATACTGGCTGCTCTGTATGAAACATGTGACGAGGTTGGGACACTGCAGACACCCTCATTCTGTTGTTAGAGGAGTTGTTTCGGTATAAATACTGAATTATGTACACAGACTTGTTGCTCAAGGGCCTGTTTGTGTTTGTCAGGTCAGTCTGGATGAGGATGAGGTGGAAGATTTATTTCTTTTATTTCAAAAACGTCAAAAGGATGTTTCTTTGTTGTGTATGACAAACTATTTTGTTTTAGCAAATTAATTAATTTTACTGCGTTAATGCTAATGTGATATATGTTTTTAATACTTTAATAGGAGATTGTAAGGCATTATAAGGCAAAACAAAAACCTAGTTAGCTGCTATAGCCTATTATATCAGTAGTTTTGCTTTTTTTGTTTAACTATTTACCAATTTTTAAAATCATTATACCATATGGCTGTTGGGAAAGTTTAGAACAGGCCGGGGAAACCACATGGATTATATTTACAAGGCAGTTTCAAAATAATGTAATTATTTTGTTGTTATGGTCCCACATTATTTTGAACAAAGAAATACATATTTTAAAATCAATTGGTCTGGTTTTAAAGTCCGAGAACGGGTCTAAATAACCTATTAAAACATTTTGTTTTAACACATTTTAACAACCTATTATTTCACGGCGAAAACTCTTAAAAATGTTGTTGACAAATTATAGTTCACATCGAAACTCATGATAATTATTTGGACATAAAAAGATTTTGTAGTAATGGTTTTGAAAAATATTTATTTTACTGCCTAATCTTCATATTTATGTATGACAGCGAGTTTTCTAAAAAGTAATTTTGATTTTGTTTACGACCCTCGATAACATTTTAATCAGCTTATATCACATTTTCACAGTGATTCCTCTAAATCTACACATCTGGTGTCCCTCTGTGTTGCTCGCAATTGCAAATTCCCCTCTGTGCAACAGAAACTGAAAACATTTGGGCAAATAAATACTAATTTGGCCGCAATTTAGAGTTTAATTTCTTTCGTGTGTGTCCCCATGATACAATTTCAGACGTCAAATCAATTTAAATTCAGATAAAATATGTTCTAGTAGAGAGTAACTTTCTTCACATTTGACACAGTTATTAGCTCATTTTTGCGTTTTAGTAAATACAATAAAAGTCTATATCACTGTGTTTCTGGAGTTCCACATAAACCTCCTCAAGGACCCTTGGGTGTCCCCGGACCCCACTTTTGGGAAGCTATGCAGCAGCCACACAGAGTGGATTAGAAACGCAGCTGATCCTCAAAAGAAACCTCGGGGTCAATCCTTGGTCACAGTTTGAGTTTGTTGTCACAGCACCACCCACACCTAAACAACAGTTTACAGACCACACTGGGCAAACAAGCACCTCAACAACGCAGTCACAGTCCAGCTCCGACGGCTGGTTTGACCAAAACACCTCCAGACTCGTTGCTAAATGCAAAAAAAAAAAATGACCGTTTTCACTGGTCCGACCGCCAGAATCTGGCCCCGTGAGGCTGATGGTTCCCATTAGGGCCCTCAGATAAACACATGGACGATGACAGATGTTTGACGAAAACCATTAGGGCTTTGTAAAGGAGGAAAAGATGTTTAAAGCTTTTGACTTTAAGGGGGTGACACAGAAATTAGATGCACAATTCATTTGCTCGTCCTTGATGCGGCCTAAAATAGACGAGCGCCTTGTGCCAACCAGACACTTGTGCCACAGAAATGATGGGAATACAACATGATGCAAAAATGACTTTTTGACTTTGGTCGGCCAAATTAACTTATTGTATGAGCTCTTATAACAACTACGAGTTAGAAATATTTTTTAACAGCGAAATTCTACTTTAACCTACATTTTACTTATAATTTTCCCTTTAGGAGATGGGAAATACACGCCAAAAATTATTATTATTAATTTTTTAAACTTTATAAAAGACCAATAATGCAAATAGGTTACTTCACATGAAATTCAAAAGTGTTTAGCTGTTAAAATATGTACAGCAATTAAAAATTCGAGCTGAAACATGAATACATTTATATATCATATTTAACAAAAGTAATAGGCTATTTAATATAGATATAAAATTACAAGAAAGGTCCATGCCTTATTTAGCCTTATTAAGAAACATATTTCAAATCTTCAAATATCAATATCGAAAATGTGTTTTTTGCGAGAGAAAAAAAAAGAAGATATCTTTGTATCTAAGATTGTTTATTATTTTGAATTCTTTACATGTCCTTCAACATTTTTGCCAAATGCCAGCTAATATAGATAATTGAAATAATTTAAAAAGCATTACATTACTGACAAAGAAATAAGATTCTCCAATATTCAAAACATTTCTGAAAGGCTTCTCTCCTCCACATGGGTATAGTTTTGATGGGTTTCTTTTGTAGTAATAAATTATACAACATAATAATATCTTAATTATAATTCAGCCCTTATATTTAGGGTATGCCAGGGACCATTTCACATCCTTAACTCTTTATTCTCAACCTGAATCCATACTGTTTCACAGGGCGCTGCAATTGGTTAAAGATAAAGTTTTCTGTCTGTGGCTTAATGACAAATCCTTCACCGATTAAATAAATAAATTAAAGATATTACATGATGTATGTATTCCTTAAGACACTCTTTTTCTCCAACAGCTATCAGTGGACAAAGAAAGACGATTTTGCAGAGTTGACAACAAGACTCATAGGTCACCATCTCAGAGTGTACAGGTATTTACTACAGAACCACTGCACACACACACTCTCTCTCACACCCACCCACACACACACACACACACACACACAATTTCAGTGACACAATAGAACGTATGTATATTGAAGTTGTTGGTAAACAAATACAGATACAGGTGCATGAGGATATGAAGGTCAGGGATGAGTTTGTACATGCATGCAGAAAGGCATGCGCGCATGCACACACCCACACACACTGATGATTCTGCCTCCGAACTTGTTCAGTATATCCTAAAAATGTTCTTAGATGTTTATGTGTATTTGTATGCGTGTGAAAAAGACAGCTGAAAGGACCATAACGTTCTGAGACAATTACCTAAAAAGAGAAGGATAGGGAAGTAAATGAAAATGCTTTTACAAGTTCAGAAGCCTGGGTCATTGTACCACCTATGGAAAATATCCATTTGGCATTGTCATCAAACCTTATTGACCAAAGCTTTTCAGGTTCAGCCTCATTTCTTCATTGTAATAGAGAAATCCTAGGTGTCCTAGGACATTATGCAAATGAAAGGTGCAGGGATGTGAACACAAACATAGTCAGTGTGTCCTCGGGCCCTCTATGGTGACACCTGCACTGAGCAGACTGTGCTTTTACTAGTTGTGGTTTGTTTATGGTCAGCTATGGTTCTCTGCCCCAGACAAACACACACATTTTGAATATGCATTTGAAATCTAAACAAAGAAATAGCTGGAAGCCCAGTGAGACAGAGAAACACAGACAGACAGAAGTCACTCATCAGGGTAGTCCAGGTATTGGCACTGTGCTCATTGACCACTCCCCTGTTGTGACTGGCAGCCAAAATGAATTCCTACATCGACAGATGTGCGTCTCCATGTGCCGATAAAGGGACAGAGCCGATAGAGGGATTGACAGTATGATGGAGGAAGAGAAGGAGGGGAAAGAGAGGAGAGATGACATCATGTGGTCAGTGGCTGTTTGTCCTGGGTATGTGTATGATGAAACGGAACAGTAAAGTGTCTTGTAGTGTTTAGAGTGAGTAAAGGTGAGAGATTAGGTGGTAAGTTAGAAGCTGACTTTACACCCACAGCAGAACTCACCTCAAGGAGTTGTCTGCAGTTTTCTTTAAGCTCCTTTTGTCTGTTGAAGCAGTCCTGCTTGGCCAAGCGAGTGACACAAAGACATGTGAACAGACGACAGCACAGCCAGGATGCCTTAGCAGGTCTGAGGCCCAGAGGAAGAGAGAGGACTGGGAGCAGGGCAGTGGTCTAGAGACAGAGGTCCATCCATCACACATGTCCTGACCTCAGCTTGACCCCAGCATGGCAGCCAATGAGGCGCCCTCACCCCCAAAGAAAGCCCCCCACCACACACACACACACACACACACACACACACACACACACACACACACACACACACAGACGAACACACACACACACACACACACACACACACACACACACACACACACAACAGATCGGGTGACACTGAGTGGAGTCTGGATGCTCTTTGTGTTGGCCATTGTTGCTTCCCAGAATCCTTTGTTTTTTACATGACTAATGTGAGCACCAACACCTGACAGACAGGCTGTTCATCCCATCTCTCTCTCTCTCTCTCTCTCTCTCTCTCTCACACACACACACACACACCCCTCAGTCTGAGGGGTGTGTGAATAACCACTTAGGAACATCCTAATCAAAAAGCTGTGGAGGTCAGAATGGCACAAATAAGACAGACGTAGATATGGAAGTTACAGAAACTGTTTAGGCATTTGAGTAAGTGAACAAAAGAAAAAAAACAATTTAACTCAATATTCAAATTTTTCAAAAGAGAAATGTAATTATGTTGGACCTACATGTTTTATCTACATGTACATGTGTGCTCTATTGAGGTATTTTTTAGGACATGCCATGCCTATTTTATTTAATCACAAAAATGTTACCATATTACTGTTAGAAAAAAATGCCAGGCCAGTTGTCCATCTTTATATAACTGGCCACAATCAAACTTTAAATGAAAATGTATTGTACAAAGAACATTATTAGAACACTATCTGCAAACACATTTCTGCATTCTGCAATTCATTACAAATACATGATGAATTTGTGTACAAATAGAGAGGTTTTGATGTCTTAATGAACATAGCAGATATCAAAAACAATTTAATTTTAGACTTAAAGCATTTAATCTATACCATCTCAGCTGAATAGAATTCTATACTAATAATAAAAAAGGTCTCCTGCATAATTACGGCTGGCATACTGTTTAAAAACACCCATAAACAATTACTCTTGCCTATTGTATCTATAGCAGTGCTCTGTTAGTAACTTAAAAATATAATTAGGCTACTCATAACATATTTTTCATTCAAAACTTAATTACATTACTTTACTAATTACGCAAAAATCCTAATTAGTTACATTACTTGATACAGTGCCTTTGTTACTAAGCACAGTTCCATTAGAAGTGCCTTTAAACAAGTCAAACTCCTTCACACCCACACATTGATATTTTCTGTACTTAACAAGTAAACAAGACATTGTAGTTTACCAAGCAGACAGGCTATGGTTAGGAGGCAATAGCTAACGTTAGCTTAGCTCAATGAGAAGTCTTGTTCTCAACTGATGGCTAACTAAGACAACTTCTGAATTATTGGGAGGCCCCTTTTTCCTCTTTTGACAGAGGCTAACCACCTCCCCACCCCAAACTAACACATCCAGTAGTAGGTAGTCTGTGCTCTGGACGCCTAGAGAAGAAACGTCAAATCCCCTACACTATCTTAAAAAAAGAATCATATTAGTCCATGCTGCCAAATGCTTTGTCTCTGTTCATGTCAACCTAGAACAATTAATTAATTAATAATGTATAATTATTCAGTGTAATAATTTGCATATGTCTGATTCTTGTCCTCTTTGGCAAATAAAAGTAAACAATTCACATGTTCTTTTATCTTTCTTTTGGTTCTCTTTCGTAGTCTCATCATTTGTCACAGGCAGTCATAGCTAATATTTACGTTACTGTTTAAAAAATTAAGTTCTAAGATGAAAAAGCCAGCCACTTTATAGTGGATATACTGTGTATTTTCATACACAATTGTACTTTTTGTTATGCTTGTATTTATAATTGTTTTATTGAGCCAAAGAGGTAAGATTAACACACAAAACTAAAACATAATCCCAAACCTTGAACTGCATAGCCAGCAACACACCCAAAAGCCTCTCCTGAGTGCTTGTCAATAAGCGAGTACAGCCTGAGCCAAGCATTTAATATCAAGGACCGGAGCCTTTGGTCTCATGAATAACTAGACAGGTGAAGCAGCACGTGTTAAAATGGCCTCAGGGAGATGATTGTTAACATATCACAGAGAGAAACACCGAATCACAGTCACACAAACGCATACAACTCCAGGGCAGAAAGGAGGTTTCAGCACCTCAGATTAAACGTCTCCATGTCAGGGAGAGTTTGGAGATGTGTGAGCGCTGTGAACTCTGCTCGGGGCGACGTGCAACGATTGTCGGGACGTTTGAGCTCACCTGACACCATTTTACCTGAGAACCACCTGTCAGTCTGCCCCATAGGAAGAGCAATGGTGCTCACGTGCGTCGTGACAGAAGACCACTGGAAACACAATCTGGGAGGGATTAGGGAGCAATTTGTGCGTTAACTGACACAATATGGAGCGCTCAACCTCTTTGATGGTTCATGACAAGAGTTAGCACACCAGGTTACATTACAAGTAATTTTGACTTTTTTGAACAAAAGTTGTTTGTACTTTTTAGTTCTTCAATCTTTTGACTGGTATGTTGGGGCATTTCTGATGTTAATAGCACAAATTGAAATTAACATATTTAAACATTTCAGAGCCATTATATGAACAGCGCCCATCAGAAGCAAAGTTGACTGATCCATACTTGACTGCTTCAGTGGATTTTGTGAGTGTTTTGATGCCAGAAATCCACACACACACACACACACACACACACACACACACACACACACACAGCTGTAAAGTCAGCAGGGATGTTAAAACAGACAGCGTTAATACAGCAGCTTGTTATTGTAAAAAATTTTCAGATGTTTCAGTGACAGATGTAAGGCTTAGTGTAACTCTAAGCCTCTCGTTTGTTCACGCCCCAAGGCGCATCACACTGTGGGAGTCTGAGAGGCAGAGTGAAACTATGCACTGATAGGCTGCCTGTCCCCTTCAGGCAAAGAGCAGTCTAGATTTGAATCTCCAGCACTCGCAACAGTAAGCTTAGCAAGACAAATTGATTCTAAGTGAAATCTGTGAGGGACTGTATGTTTATGGCTGTGTAAACATACTAGATAAAAGCTTCTTATCATGCTGTTGGAGTTGAGACGCTGACAGAGCAGCAGTGGCCATTAGAAAACAAGTGGAAGTCTTCCTAGTTCTTGTTTTCTTTTTGTATTCCAGTCATGTTACTGCACTGTTCTCCTCAGAGGTAATCGCGGCCTCATTTCCCAAATGCATCTTAAAACATCACTATCAAAACTTGTAATCATCTTCATAAAACTTGTATTAATTTTTATTTCATGCAGCTTCTTACATTTAAAAGAGGTGTGTTGGAAAAGTGCTGAAAATAAACATGCTCTGTCAGATGATCAGATCAAGGAATTCTTCCTTCTTCACATGGAAAGGTGTATGTCTTAAGAAATGACCACCAAACTACATTATCTAGTGTTACCCTTGGTTCACACTGCCTACCTGAGCACCAACTGTTTACATCGAGAGCCCATCAGCTGCATGGCTGCTTTTCACCATCCATTTCTCCTAGGAAAAAAAAGGCAGGACCTTGATTCTCTAGCGAAGCGTCGCTGCAGCTGAGACAAGCAACTCAGGCGGGCAGTGTGACTGCTCTGATCTGTTAATATGGGCGCCAAAATAAAAAGCAAGACACACCGCTACGCACTGCTCAGGTAAGCAGTGTGAACGAGCTGTAGGATTGTATTTTTGTGTGTTAAAGTTTCTATCTCCAGAAACTGCCATGTTGTAATGTTGTAACTCAATTTTGTTTTGTTTGACTTGCAGTATTTCCATATTTGCTTGTGTTATTGCATATACTGTATATTGTGTAAAATTGCTTAATGTGCTCCTCAATTAGTTTTATTTATTTGCAACATATTTTCCTAAATGCAACATTGTCAAGGTACCATGGCATTGTTCCGACGGCCCATTATTCTGAAACCCCAGTGGTAAATATTCCATTGGACTGAAAGCCTGTTATTCAACTGACATACTTATTTTACCCTAACCCTAACCCAAACCATGATCCTTTTCTAAACTTAACCACACAAACCATTTCACAACATAACTGTGTGTTTACTATTGCTACCGTGACGACGAATATCACCTGACTTCATCTTGTACTGCACACCAGAAAAACAAAAAGATATTAAGGTAAAAAAAACTCCAGGGAGAATGTGTGTATTTTTGGAACAACTGGTCTCCTGAGCAGTGGGCTTTCGTTCTTGGAATAGACATTTTTGGGACTATTTGGGTTTCAGATTAATTGGCAGTTGTAACATTGGGCAGTCCCAGTTGTCAAAGTGGTGAGGATTTTTTCTTCATTTGCCTGGGTTTTGTATGTTTATTTTGTTTAGTTACAATTATTTGAATTCTGTAATTTGCCATGCACAATGAGTTAAAGTGGTGTTTGGTGCAAAATGGGCAATTAACTTATAAAAATAAATAAAATTACAGTATCCATCAAAACAAACGAGATGCACAGAGCACAGAGTTTTACCCCCCCCCACATTACTTTTAGAAGACAACTTAAATAACTTTTTGTAATCCTTTTAAACTAAGTATTATGCACCCACCATCTCTGCTCTTCTTCCTCCTCCTGCTGATTGGTCTATTATGCCAGAAAGCATATCTCAAGCATTACCATGAAAGTGATGACTGCAAAGTGCTTAGATGGAGAGACATGTTGGCCACCATTTACTGCAGTTATTTTGTTGTGAATATAGTTTTTCTATGTCCTTTGTGAAAGAGTTTCTCATTTCTGACAGTTGAAGGTGAGAGTGTTTATCTGATGACAGAGGCAACACCTGCACAAAATGTTGATGCCACTTCTAGGAAGCTTAACGGACTGTCACCACTGGATCTGAGGCTAGTTATTAGTTTGTGCTTGAGGGTAGTGTCTGTGTCAAGTATCAAGTAAGCTTAGTTTACTTTCCCATACTTTCACCCAGTAACCCTTTGTACTATAGAAAGCTCTGAGTGTTTATAATATTTTACCTGGGTTGTGTTGTTGTAAGTGTCATTGTCATATATACATGTTTTACAGGGTACACCTGTATATCTAATAGAAATCCTGTACAAAAGCTGAACAAGTTTTTCACACTGTATCAGAACTCTGTGTTGTTGTAAGTTTTTTTTCCAAAATTATAAACTTCTTATAACCAGGAAGAATTTAGAATTCTATATAATTCAATAATTTCAATACTAAAATGTAACTAGCCATCAGTTTCTTAGAGACATTTATTGTATTTTCCTGTTTTCGACAGGAGCCACTTGACCCTATAGATATCAATAAATTGACTTAACCCAAGTGAGGCTTAACATACCTTCAAAATGCACGTACAGACGTAAACATAAGATTGTCTGACTCAGGTACTGGAGAAAAATTGTTAAACTCACCAGAAACCACATTCTTTTAGCATCAACCAGCAAAAGAAAATGAATAGCAATGCAGACCCATGTGCTTTGAGCATGTACTTTGTGTCCATTGTATAAGAGTGCTTTGTGTGTGTGTTAAAGCAAGCTGACCTCTCCAACGCCACATGCTCACCTGCAGACAGCTGGACAGTCACCGTCAACACCCCCCTCCTTTTACTCCCCCTCGCTCGTTATCATTTGAGCTCCACAGAGACTCTTCTAATGACAGCGCTTGTCTATAACGTCGCCGTCACGGCTCGTGTACGTGTGTGTGTGTTTGTGCACTCGTAAGGGTGCATGTTTGCCCTGTAATGACAGCGGCTGTCTATAACAGCTCGTCCTGGCAGGGATCATTCGGTCCCCCCTCTCTCCCACGTCCGCTGTCCGGTGTCACCCGTGTCCGGGTGGACGATGATGTGATCTTTAGTCCCCTCTGCGATCCATAGACTGGCATTTGGCTCAGGGAGCGTTCCCCGGCCCTGACATGCATGCTAAAGCTTGCCGCTGTTCTGCCGATATCCCCCTGCCTGCCTTACCTCCCCCAACAGGAAGTTAACGCCAGCCAGCGCAATATTCCGACAGGCAGCATTAGATACTAAAGTGGCAGTTAGCCACTGAAGTTCGAGCCCCTGTAGGGAAAAGTATAGACGGTTTGTGCGTATGCATGAATGTGTGGTGCATTGTGTCTTTTCATTGGCTGTTGAATGTTACTTGTATTAGGCCAACGATTTAAAGTAGCTTACTATCATTATTTACCCTCAAGCTAATGAGGCCCTACCTCAAAGATATACGAAAAGAAATAAAAATTAGCAAGCACAGCATAGCTGCAAATGGTAGGTCATTGGAAAAACTAACATCATGTATGAGCCTAGTGTCACTGAGGCCGGATTCCCGGTTGAGACAAGGGGTTAACGGGTGTACCAGCGCCAAAGACACCCACCAGAAACTTGTAGAAGAAAACACAAGCGACCCATGCTGACCAATGAAAGTTCTTCTTAACCCTTACGGTGTAACCTTGTAATGCAGAACTATACACAAAGGTAAGATTCCAAAGTAGCCTATGCAGATAGTAGCCATCATTTTAAATTTTGTCCAAATTGCTGTTAAATCAAAGAATGTTCTATTGTTAGCCTTGTTTTGGAGCTACGTTAGCTTATTCAAGCTAACAACAATGTGATTTTGGATTTTTGAATGCTTTGACTTAGTGTTCAAGTTTTCTGTCTCTTGTGTTCTCAAATTATTGTAAATTTTTGTTAATAGCTATTAGATATAAGTTTAAATCAAATTCAAATTAAAGATGGGGTACATGATTCTAGGTGTCAGATTCTAATCCAATACAAATAAATCTGGTGGTTGTACACAGCCCCTGGCTCTGTAAATGGGAAATAAACAAAGTGGACTGAATGGAGCTACACAACACTAACTTGTTATTCCATGCCAAACATAGTATTTCCAGCAGGTGAGATTGCGTCTGACACGGACAGTCTCCTCTTGTGTGCTACATGTACGAAATGTCACATGACAATGTCCAGATCAGTTTCTCTGACCATTGTCAGTTCATATGAGAAAACAGCTGTCGTCAACATAAAGTAAAACTTGTCACAGGACTGGACATACTTAATTTAAAGCTGAACTTTGGGAAGGTCTGTCCATTCATTTTCTGTATCTTCTTATGTTGATCAAGGTCATGTGAAGAACCTTTCTCAACATGTCCTGATCTAAGAGGAGGGTACACCCTAGACAGGTCATCAGTCTATCCCAGGCCCAAGTGAGAGTTCAGTTCAAAAAACAACTTTTAAGTAAAGACTTATCCCCATTGACAATTATGTTTAAAATAAAAAAGGAAGAAATTCTCTTATGTATTGTCACTTTAAAGATTAGTTCCTCTAAGTTCATATGTGCATGGCCATAGAAAGTCTCTATCTTGACCCTTATTAGCTTATTGTATTGACATGTGTGGGTTCTGTTTTATGTGTCCGTGTTTTCTATCTCTAATGTAGGCTTATATGCTCTTTGGTGTGCCATTCGGTGTGTGTTCTGGCTGGTGTGTGTGGTCCTGAGGGACTTGCTGCGTCCACTCCTGCATTGATGCCATCACACTCTCATCTGCATACCTGACAGCACAGACCTTCTTCATCCTTCCTCCAACTCCCTTTCCCCATGCTCTTTCTGTCTGTGAGTTTCCTCCAGTGCAACCTTTTACTGTCATTTCTTACCCCCCCTTCCGAATTCTCTCTTTTTCTATTCACTTTTCTTTTTGTCCCGTCTTAGTCTGTCTCTCTGTCTTTGCCTTCTCACCCTCTTGCTATTTTTCTCTCTGGGTCAATACTGTGTGTGTTGGGGATTCAGCGGTTGCAGTTTCTAGATAAACACCCTGTTAGCAGGATTATCCCTGTTGTCCTAACAATGTAAACCCAGGATTAGGCCTGACTCTCCAGGGATATATGTGTGTGCATATTTGTGTGTATATGTGTGTGTGTATGTGTGTGTGTGTGTTGTCCTAACGATAAAGCTTGCCATCTGAAAAGGCTGCCTTTCAGTGCATGTAAGGTTGAGGCAGTGTAATTTGTATATCCGTGTGTAAGCGTCACAATGTGTGTCTTTACATTGTATCTTTTAAAGAAGTCCTTTGCCCTAAAATGTATTGGACTTTTTTTGCTGTAAACTAAATTATATGACTGCACTGTGATGAAACACATCAGTGCTGGCATTAAAGTTGATATTGTGAAAATGGCCCAGCATGCCCTCTATTGTTTTAAATAACTTTGAACCTGGCAAGGCCAATGCTGAGATATAGTCGACCATTAAAGGTAGCTGATGGAATCTTTTGTGAACAAACAAAAGTTATGTTAACAGTAAGTTTTTCTCAACAAAATAGATTGTGTGTATATTTGAGTTCCAGCAAATGGGTTGAATGCATTTTCTTGTAAAACAAATCTGATTGCAAATTAGATTTTAAAATATTTTAAATTGTGCATCGTTTGCATCCATGCAATCTAGCTAGCAGTCTTCTTGAAACCGACAACAGGAGTGTGTATAGTGCTACCTGCATGCTCACTCGTGCATGATACAGATAAAAAGGGGGGGAGTAATTGCTCTATAGCACTACAAGTGGTCAAAGTGGTCAAAAATTCCACAGGGCCTACCTTTGGAGGTGTTGAGAGCGTTGCACTGGGGGCATGTTGTTTCAGATACCGGTAAGACGATGAAATGTGATCCAGGAGATAAGTTCCAATAATAGATCCAGGTGTTCAAAGGATTGTCATACCAAAACACTGCATAGCTGCTTACAATACTGATTCCAGCTCTGACAAGTTATTACAATGACAACCATTTTATGCTCCATTGCAACATGTAGACAGTGTTTATCAACACAGTGATCTAATTGACATGAATGTGGGGCTGCCCTTTGTCATTCATTGCTAATGTTCGTCTTAACACGGCCTTAGGCTTCCCTCACGTGAAACTGTTATGGTGATTATATCAGCAAAAAAATATCTATAAATAAATAAATATCTATTTTACTGGAAAGTTGATTTTGTTGGGTCTTCATTTTAAAGATCAGAATCAGATTGAACAAACAAACAGTTAGTGACGAATCAGTCGAGCACCGTTCCTAAAGCTCCGGGTAACCAAACTGCTGGCGAAGGAGTAGAGGAGAAAGAGCTGAAAAGAAATGAAGGCGGGGAAGGAGCAAGGGGGTGTTTGAGAAGGTGGGGCGAGGACTGTCGTGGCGATGAGGAGGTGAGAGGTCAAAGGTCAGCCCCCCTAGTGATATCTCCTGTGCCAGAGAGGCAGTCACGACCCGGTCAGCGGAGGTTCAGGTGTCAGAGAGAGACGACTGACTGACGAGACCAAGCGGGACCTCTCCTGTGCTCTGTACTGGTTGGACCTTTCATCCTTCCTTCCCTCCCTCTCCCCTTCACTCCTCTGTGACCCATCCCTCCCTTCCTTCAACTGCTACCCTCTTCACTCTCTTCGCTCTCTGTCTCCCCACAGAACCCCAACCCTGTCATCCTCTCATCCTTCGCCCCTTCCTTTCCCCCCACTCACCTTCTTTTTCACCCCTTAAGCTAAACATTACCACAGGGTTTCACTCAGCAGGCCAGGCTGACTGGGGCAGCTCTCTGTGGGGCTGCATGTCTTCAGTCCACCATCATATGCTCGCATGGCTTACGTTCACTCTCACACAGGAACGTACATGTGCATATACTGCACATATATGCACACAGGTTGTTGGCATGTAGCCTATACTACACTGCCAATCCTATAGGAACATTCTGAGTATTTGAGTTTGAATAGAGTTTCCAGTTTTTCATAGCTTATATTGGGCCTTATTTTTCTAGTTTTTGCTATCATGCCTGTCGGTTATGAAAACATTTTATTCACTGACTTCATTGTACAGATGCTGCATGTGGACACCACTAGACAAAGACTTCCACTTGAGTCAAAGAATATGACCCTGAATGGGAAAAACATTAGAATTTGAATATAATGGTCTGTTTTCTTTCTGAGCTTCTTTGTTATTCTAGGAAGTTCCATGACTGGACTACCATACCTCCTTATTTAAGAAGTAGACTGGTTTAAACCTATGTAAGGCTCAAGTTCTGTTGTCCTGCTATATGATGCTATAAGGTGAAGGAGCCTGCATGTTTTCTAAACATTGAATTATGCTTTTAAGGGTCAATAAGTAAGTAGCGACTTAAATTGACCTGCAACATCATCATATGGAGACTTTATGTTTTGTTAGTTTGGGCAATGAGTTTTCAAAGACAGAAATAAGTATCCAGAGAACAACTTTTAAGTCACTACTATTGATCCTATTAACCTCCACATATTTATTATATTCATTTTGTGCTGTGGGACAGTAAAAATTTTATTTATTGCAGCTGTGGTACATTTATGGTATTCATTTATATCTTTTGATGCATCCATAATACACATCTTATTCGGGGTGAATTGCATTCTAGACTTTAGTAGACATTAAATTGGAAGTGATTGAACTGCCTATTTCATCATCAAATACTATTTCCTGATCACAGCACACTGTAGATAGAAGAATTAAAACAGCATATCAAAAAAATTATGTTTACATGTCAACATACTTCTAGAGTATGACAGGCCATTTAATAGCAGCGGATACTCCAATAATAAGTTATTGACTCCTTCTGACCTGGTCGCCAGCCAGAGCTGATAGATTAACCACAGCTGACCACAGGTCACAGTGATGATTTCATCTCAGCAACCACTGATGATGGATGAACAAAATGTAGCTAGAGATAATAACTACTATGCCTATTGTTGGTTCCTTGGAGATTACTTGTAGCGACATGGCACTTAATAGAACCATCGCCTTTTGATGAACCACAAAACCAACAAAAAACTAGTAGCCACCATTAAATGCATTTCCTTTCTGAAGTACAGCTATGACCAATTCGTGGTTGTTCTGTCATGGTGGATGGCTGTTTCTATCACATATTGCCCTTTTCCTTAAATCACAAGACACAACACCTTTTATAGGTTCAGCTTTCTAACCTGGAACCCAAATCAGAAATTTGACTGTAGATATTTTCCTACTTCCTCATAATGTCAAAACCCATTGTTAGTTCCCCCTTTGCCCCATTCTGGTCCCCAAACAACACAACCACACTACAACCCTATGGCCAGACAAGAACATCATTATTGAATGATTCTGCAAAACCCACAAAATTCCACCATCAGGGGGTTTTATTTGTACATCCTGAGGTGCAGAATTGTCCAATACAGGCATAATCCTAGCAACACTGGGCTGGGCGTTAGACAGATCTTATGACCTATTTCTTCTCCTATATTCATGCACACTTATACACTGAAACCATCTATTTTGCATTACTGTGGCTGCATGAGTCTAAGATCCCTTTGAGGCAGTCTGTGTGAATTTAATTTGCTGAATAAGACTGTTAGCTAATGACATGTAATGTCCCTGTAGCTCTATCAAAAGCTCAAATAGTTTAACTTTTTTGATGGACTGGTATGCAAAAGTCAGACACATCATGCATAGTCAATTTAGAATACTGTCACATTTTGTACTTGGGGCTCGTGATAATGGGGTCTAGAAATACAGTACAATGTTTTTATTTAAGTATTATTTTTTTTCTCTCAGCTTTCTTACTGCGTGTAGTTTGGGAATAGTATATATTCATAACCATTTCATGTCTACAGAATGGACCTCGCCCTGAAGGTATGGACGAGCTTCTCATCACTCTCTTACTGTCTCATCATCTTGTTGACTGGCTGGCACGCCTGAGGACTCGAGACATCCAGACATAGGCACTGGCAGGTATGCACACACAGACATACACTTTGGCAGGTGCAGGCTGCACGAAGGGCTGCTAGTCGTTTCTTCTGTGTTGCTTTTCATTAACTTGTCTAATACAATCAAAGACTGTCAGCAAGAGTGACAGAAAGAGAAAGAAAGAGAAGAAAAGGAGGAGAGAGAGATATTGCCTCCTTTTTTTCACAGATATGTCTCTGTTCATGCAGCTGCATCTAAAATTAAACTTCCTTTTTCTGTCTGATAACATTGTGTCTGGCCTTTTGTTGCTCCCGAAATGTCTTCGGGCATTTTGCTCACATAGATGCATCACATACACACGTACAGGTGAGAAAGGGAAGTGATAAAAGCTTGAGTGCTCTGGGCAGCATACATTCTACACTGTCAGCTCATCATATAGTATATCTCCAGGAGCGCACACCTGCATGTTCCAAAAAATATATTAAAAAAATTTTAAAAGGCAAGTATTGTTGGAAGGCGACATTTTCAGCAATGCAATCAGGACTTTTAGTGAAATGCCACAGCTTAATGAAATAACGACAGAATACATTTACCTCTCTGCATAAACCGATGGCTTATTTCTTTGCTTTCGGGAGGCGCGTCACTCTGCTAAAGGTTAAAGGGAAGATATTCTAATCAGGGACTCTTTACAGAACAGCAGCTCAATAAGGTCAACTGGTGTCACAACATTCAGGTTGGAGGGAGGAATGTGTGTGTGTGTGTGCATGTGGTGTGATGGTTACTTCACAGGCATCCTCTCTTTACCTTGCTGTTACTTGTGCAGTGTTTCTTTTCCGTATTCTCGTTTTTATGTCTTCAGTTGGTTGTTTCTTGTTGCATCCCAGCTTCCCATGAAAACACTATTACTACATCCGTCTAAGACACACACAAACACACACACACTGAGTCACATGTAAAGCGCTGGTGTCTGACGGGGTGATCCGCCGGCCAATCGGCTGTATTGATTATTGGGCCTGGGGAGGTTGGTGGAGCGGCAGCAGTAATTAGGGCTTTTTGGTGTGGATTAGCTGAGAGAAAAGGTCACCCGCTTAACATCAGTGGCAGGTGGAGGGGACTGTCCCCAAATGTGATGACCCTGATTGGCAGGGCCACGTATATATAGATACATGCAGAGTGACAGACAGCTTAAAGGATAATTCCATGTTACGACAACATGGATGTTATTTTTGTAGTCTTTGCCATCATTTTTATTGATAACACTGTACTCAACAAAGGAACTGATGTGGGAACACAGTGACACTTAAAATCTGACAGGGAAAGAAACATGATTGTTTAGACAGGTTGCAAACAAGCCAGTGGCTCAGCAAGACTACCAAAACCCTATTTAAAGGGTAAAACCCAAGATGAGCTCACCCATAATGTCAGTAATAATTTCCTTTTGCACAGAAAAACTGTGTGTACCGAAATACAGTAAGTGAGGTAAAACTAGAGGTCAGTCTAGTTTGAGTAATATTTTAACGTTGGCTTTTATTTTATCTTAAATTTTCTGGGACTAGTATAACACACCTGAATCTCTGACCAAATTTCTGCTGGTTGAGTTGTATTGTGTGTAATGAAGGCATGAAGAGTTTTCTTAGAAAACTATATGAATGTCTGACAACTTGTCAAGTTAGTTTTATTAAAATCTCTAAAGTCTCTAAATCTGCCTCAGTCTGTACAACAAACAATATCCTTCACCCTTACACATTCAATTTGGATAAGTAAAAACTTAGAGTAAAGAGTTTTCCCTTATTGAACTTGACGTTTTTTTCCACTGTCTGACTTCTTTTGAGCAATGCTGCCATGTTCCCCAGTTGCAGCTATTAACATGGTGAATGCAGTATTATCATAGAACCGATGGCCAAGCCAACAAAAATAAGGTCCAACTAAAAACAGCATTATCCTCTAACGTGCATAAATAAAGAACATGCATGGAGAGTATATACATGTTTTGCTTTTCTCTACGTCCTTGTTTCTCTCTCTCTCTCTCTCTCTCTCTCTCTCTCTCTCTCTCTCTCTATCCAGACCTGCAGGTTGACTTCTCAGTTGTATGGCAGGTCTGAGTGTGTCTTAGAGGGTCATGACCCTCCCAGACTGTGACCTGGACAAACAGGACCGAGGAGCTGCAACAGGACATGGAATGTCCCTTTTGTTTTAGTTCTGTTTCACTTTTTTGTTGAAAAGGTGGAAAATTCCTCCCTCTGCACTTGCCGGAGCAAAAGAAAACATTTTCTTGGCAGCGAATGAGGTAGTTTACATAAGTAACATTATGTGACTGTAACAAAAATTATAAAAGCTCAGGCATTGCTCTGTGTTGTAACTGAGGGTGCATTATTCTTTCTTTTCTCTTTGTGATTGTCGTCTTCTAAGCCACTGAAAATGTGATTTATTTTAAGAGCAGCACTTTTTCTTTGTGAACATATTTTTGGTGTTAGCACAGCCACTTGTCTGCATTATCTGTACGTCCCACATTATATATGTTCGCTATGCGTCTGGTACCATGTGGAACCAATTGTTTCTTAATAAAAAAAGCCAATGTGAATGATTTAGAAGGTGTCTGCTTGTCTACATTTACTGGGTGTCAGCTCCCCTTCTTCTGCTCCACAGCAACTCAGTGTGAGGCAGCAGCAGCTGTGGAAGATTTGGGAGCGCTGGTTTTTTTGCAAAGCTGCAGCACTCCAAGTGGTGAAACATGGAAGTAGTGCTACATTTCTGCAAAACCAACTAGACAGGAGACAAGTGCTGATTGAGAGAGCTTGTGTGCAATAGTATTGCTTTGTGTTGCGTCGCCTTGTTTTTGTGTGTAGTGTTTTTGCAATGGCACGTGTTTGTGTGTATGGTTGATGGTGGTGGTGGGAGGGGCATGCATGCCTTTTCTGTCTTATCACACAACAATGCACGTTTTCCCTAATGTGTGCAAGCACATCACTGTAGAAAACTATCTGTGGCACTGTGTGCTTACCTGCACATCCAGGCTCTGGCTGTGTGCATTTGACCGTTTCTATGCATGAGACAGTGTGTGTGATTTGTAAATGTCAGTGGAAATGGCATGCCAACAGAGGTTCTGAAGAAGTGTTGTGTGACAATAAAAGACATACATAACTGAGAGGTGAGTCGGAAACAAACATGTTAGGGCCAAACAAACCTCTTAGGCTCCAAAACAGACTGCCTTTCCCTTTTAGATGGATGTGAATGTGACAGATATCCGTCTCCTCCCTGCGGCTGCAGTCAATATTTGGCACAAGAATACACTGAAATGTTTATGGTAAATGCTAAAGGTGAATAGGATTGTCCAATAATTAGCAATTTGATGCATGATGTAACTAAAGGTGTCTCTACAAAGTAAACAAAGTATTATATAGCATGTACACTCACCACAAAACATATAATCCCTTTAATGCCGGGTATTTCTGTTGTCACAGCAAACTGGTGTTGATGAAGACCTTGTTGAGATTTTATTTTGTTTCCATGACAAAGGTATGCAGCTCTGATCTTGTCTGCTTGGGTCTTTGTCGGAAAATATGTTGTCATGTGCCCTGCTCTTATAAAGCTAACAGTACACCTATATGGTACACTATAGTGTCAGGATAGGCAGGGCAGCAAGGGTCTATCCGGACTCTGCACAGCTCCTGCATTATAGAGTTCACCACAGGGTCAAAAGTGTCACCACATACATCACAGCTGTAGCAGAACGGCACACACCGTTGCCATAGTAATCAGCCATTTTTTTCCCCACTGTGCTAAGCCAAACAGTGGTGGGTGGGTGCTGAGATACGAGAAAAGACAAAAAGGATTGTGTGCCCGATCTCATGTATGTTTCAGAGTGTGTGTGTATATAAAATGAGTGTTTATTTGGCCAGGCATATTTTGGTTACTGCTACAGAGACACATGTGTGCCTTCCTTGTTTGGTCTGACTATCTGTGGTCTCAGCTGTACTCATCAGGAACCCTGTGCAACAATAGCTAAGGTGCCCGCGGTGGGAGCTGCACAGCGTGATAAAACTGGCAAAATGACAGTGTCAGAAGCTCCATTGAACATAATCAGGCTGTGGTAGATGGGCTCGGCTGTTGGGTTTGGGACCATAAGTCTGGCGATTAAACATGCATGGGGAGAATCCTTCATCACAGGGCGAAACAAAGCCGCCCTGCCCTTCCCACGTGTTCCAACATCGCCATGGAAAAAGCCTGTTTCCCTGGCAACCAAACTGGCTCTCTTTGTCACAGGAATGGGGAAGGAGGAGGAGGAGGGAGGGGAGGAGGGGGAGTTGAGTGGAGGCATGACAGTCCACACTGACCTCCACCTGACCTCTAGGTGAACATGCCATATTGGTTTCCTGCTTTTCAGGAGGGAACACTGCGATTGGTCATTTTTCGACGAAAACAGGGACGCATTCTGTTGCAAAAATTTAAAAAACAAATTTTTTCTCTTCTTAAAGGCAGCTCAGTGTTTAGACACAGTCATAACAGACACTTACAATGCCTCTGTTCAAAATATCATACAGATTTATACAGTAAAGAGACCTAGCAAATGTTCTAGTAACGATTTACACAAGCTGTCATTACTCCATGCTGACAGACAGTGCTGCCTAAATGCTTTCCTAAAATCCGACATCTTCTACTGCCCCCAGTGGCGGGTTGTAGCGCCAGTGAGGGTGAAATGAAGAGAAGCATAAAAAGGTCTGAGTGAAAGAGAAATTACTCAAGGCGAGGAAATGGAGGATGCCGTTCAGAAAGCGTAGTGGTGAGAAAAAGACAATGGCTAGTTACTACAGGCAGCCAGAAAAAGAGAGGAAGGGAGACAAAGTGTGACGCCGCTTTTATGTCGACCCACGGCTGCTTCCATAGAGAACGGCTCGTACTCTAGCTGTAATGTTAACCTAGTGTTTCCCTAATGGGCTTAGTGACATATGGAGCACAGATTGCAGCAGGAGCCGGCTCACTTGGAAACCACTGTCGCCTCCCTCAGGGCTTCGCAAACACTACATTATGTAGACGTGGTGACTAAGGACACAGGTCATGTCTGGTGATCTTTAATGGCTATCAGATGATAACTGAAAGGATCTTTTCATGACCTGCAACATTTTCGGATCTGGCTGTAAACGGCCGTCAACAGTCAATTCACAATGATCATTATCTAAGACACTACATGATGATATGCCTTGTTTTGTAAATTCTCGCCACTAGCCCGCAAGACATCTCCCTAAGCATTTCCCGGCGGCATAACACCCGCCATTTTGTTTCAATTTGTTCCCATCACCGATATCTCTTCCTTCTCTCAGCTCCTTTAGTCTGTCCACATCTCACTTGTCGTCTGGCCGTCATCTTCCCGTGGACTGTTACTGATGATATCGGGTTGCTGTTGGCTTTACGGTGCTGGAAAGTGGAGCTAATGGGCTTTCAAATGCTTTATTGTGAATGCAACCTGTCAAGAGGGGAGAGATAGGATCAGATTTGATTAGGGGGCGACAGCGGCAGAATAAAACGTATTTAAAAAGAGAGGGAATATTGTTTGTTTTTCTGCATGTCTCTGTGCGGTCTGTGAAAACTTCATGAAGTACATTTAGCCAAATTTTTGTTTTCTTTTCACCAACCTTATTAGATGCCCTTGGATCATCCTTATCTCTGCAAGTCTTTTCATCCCTGCTCCCATTCTGCTTTCCCCTTTCTCCTCAGTTTCCCTTTTCCATATGCATCTCTCCCCAGCAGAGCAGAGTAACACTGCCTCTTTTGGTTGGATGCGGTAAATGTGCTCCTCTCTGGCAGATGAATGATGTCAAACAGACATATTTATATTCATTTAGGACTGAGGAGGAGGAGAACCCATCTGTAACGGATGTGATAGGAGCCGCTATGTGTGTGTGTGCGTGCATTTGTGCATTTAGGTATATGTGTGTGTGTGTGTGTAGGCACACGCGTGTTTGAGCATGTGTTTCAAGGTATCCATCGTTTGTGATAAATGAATCGTGCTTTTGTGTGAGTTGATACTGTGTTTGTGGATTTGTGTGCGTATGAGTTTGGGTGTGTGTGTGTGTGTGTGTGTGTGTATATGTGTGTGTTTACAACGTGTGTGTGTCTGCGTGCAAGCGAGGTCATTCCCCGGTCACTCGTTCAGGCTGTGTGATGAATGAAGAGGAGAGGTGCCTGCAAAGCCGGAGAGATTTGGGAGAAACATTGTTCTACAGGGTTAAAAATGGTCTTGTGTTGTGCCAGAGGCTGAGAGAATGTTTCTAAAAAAAATGTAAGACTGCAACTTAAGTGGATGTTCATCATATCTGATGTTTAATATCAAGCTTGGCAAAGTAATAAACTAATAAAATATTAATATTAGCCATTTGATTGTGCAGATTTGCTCAGTGAGAGATTTTCCAAGTAAATTAAGTATCCAAAATCTGCTCCCTCTCCATGTTCATTTCTTCTTTCCTACAGGAGAAATGACAGGGAAGTGGCTGTGTTTGGTTTGGACGGCAGGCCGGTGGGGTCAAAGACATCTGACTCAACCAGGAAGTATCAGGTTGCAGTAGACAGGAAGTCAGTGGACCAAACAGGAAGGACTTTATGCAGAGGAGGCTACTGAAAGCTAGCAGCCATCAGCGTCTGTCAGCACGGGGCCAAAAAATAGATTGTGTATGTGTGTGTGCAAGCAATTGTATTTTATATAATAAATATCTATAGTTTATTTTTATTTTTATGACTCCATACATCTTGCATGAATCCTGGATTTCCATTTTTTAAAACATGTTTTATCAAATATGAAAAAATATTAGAATTTTTTTGTTTATTAAATGTAACTATTCAGATGGCGATGTTGTAACTAATGGAAGTTCTTTATGTAAGAAAGGTGGTCAGCTTTGATTTGAGGAACTGCTGAGGATGATTTGTGTGTGTGTGTGTGTGTGTGTGTGTGTGTGTGTGTGTGTGTGTGTGTGTACTTACATCCAAGTGTGTGTGTGTGAATATGTGCTTGGGACAATGTGGTCAGGCAGAGGTGCATTGTGGGATCGATGTCCACACCTCGTCCTAAATTATTCATCCTGTCAGCTGGCCTGTCCACCATCTCAGTGGAAACCGCTGACCAAGAGCTTTACCCCCATCCCTACGGATTCACCTCTTCATCCCCTCCTCGGCCCTCACTTCCTCCTCTCTCTCTCTCTCTCTCTCATTATCTCTTCCCTGATCCGTTCATTTACAGCCTCTCTCGCCCTCACTCCTACTTTCAGTCTTCCTTACTTCTCCAACCTTTCATCTGTCTTTCTTCTACTCCCATTATTCAGTATATCTGTCTTCCTCATTAGTCCTGAACTCCAACTGACTCACTTTCTATTTCTTTCTCTCTTTTTTGTCTTCGCGTCTTTCTCCAATGCTGACATTCTCTCCTCTGCTACCCCCGTGTTGCTGACTAAGATTATAATGTGTTGGCTTTGTAGGATGTTTATGTTTGTGTCTTTGAAGTCTGCCCCAGTGGCCTCTTGGAAGACAGCCATAATCCTAGTGAGCCACCAGAGGTTGTTCAGCGTGCTGTGTGTGTGTGTGTGTATTCATCCTCATACATGTGTGAATGCATGCGTGCACATGATCAACTCTGAGTGCAGTGTGTGTGTGTGCACGAGCATGCAAGTGTGAGTCAGTAATTGTGACATGGCTCATACATCATGGCCAGAGCCCGTTTGATTACAAGCGGAGGGGCCCAGTGATTAATCGTTGGATTCAGCTTCCTGGCCCGAGTTGTGACACCCGGTCACAGAGCATCTGTACTGACACCCCCCCCCCTAGCCCCATTGCCCTGCTCCAGCGTACCCCCATACCGCCTACACCCCTATACACACACCCACACATGCACCCAAATACCCCCTGCCTTCCCCTCACTTCCTCCCCAGCAGTCCATTACCTTCTGCCCTTCTCTCGCTTTCAACAACACGCGCCTTACCTTTTCCTTTACTTCCTCACCACTCGTGCCTCCCTTGTACTCCTCTGCCTCCTGTTTTATCTTAGCCCAACCCTCCCGCACTATTCCCCCTCGCCCCCACCTCCAGCACCACCGTATATCTTGTCTTTACCACTTTGCACTCCCAACCTCTGTACTCCCTCATCTTGCTCCTTTCCCTGAACCTTTTCTTTTCAAGCCATCCCATGCAGCCCACAACTTCATATTAACCAAAGCCCTACTGTTCTGATCTTATCACCTTTCGCATTGCCGTTTTTTCTCCCCTTCCCACAAACTATGACCCCTCCATTCTCTCTTTTATATATACCAGCCACACTAACCCTTTTCCCTAATCTGATTCTGCTCCCTTTGAAATGTATCTTAACTCCCTCACGGACACACAAGCAATAACACATACAGCATATTCATCTTTGCATGTGAGTCCACAAAACACATACACACAAGAGCCATCTAAAAGGATGTTTAGGCTTCTCCACCTGCCAGTTAAGGGCATGTGATTCAGATCCCTGAGGCCCAACGCAGCCCTTAATCCTACAAGGAAGCAACCTTGAGGCCAAGAAATCCCCCTTTTGTGACTCATATATGGTACCCTCAACTAAAATATCTGGAATTGTATTCATGAATGTTTTTTTAACCAGGGCTTGTGTAGCTGAAGCCTGAGTCAAGTTTAATTGTAATTTTAAAATGAGGGTCTATTTTTTTAAATCAACATTTCTAAAGTTGATTCACAAATGTACTTTGTGTGCACATCATGAAGTCATGTTTTTTATGAATTATTGTTAGTACTGTTATTGTAAGAGCAAAAATGGAAAAAGCATGCAATACAAGTAATAAGAAGCATCCAAATATTGATGACAGAAAACAATCATTTCAATCATAAGCCTGCCGTCATTGTTCTTATTGTCAATAAATACTACGAAAAGACAAGCATCAACAGCACTCGAGTACTTCACAAGTCTGTGCGTTGCTCTGAGCCCCAAGCCCATTGGTTCCTGGAAAATGTAAATCCTTAAATACAGGCCATACATGTTTAAACAGAAGCTAAATAAACAGATGGGCACTGTAATTTTTTAGCAAACATTACTCAAACAGGAGTTAGTAGTATATTTGCTGGTGACTATTTTCAGCTGCGGATTATATGTTCTAGCTTATTATTTTGGGATCAACTCAAAATAAACTACAGTGTGCATGTTCATCATAATGAAGGAGTGTGTCACCCAGCGCAACTGTGTCGCTAATTGATAACATTTTAATATTTCTTTGACAACAATGGAGCTCTGTGATGTCGTTGTACCTGTGACAATGACAATAAAGATCTATTCTATTCCATTCTGGCAGAGAGGAATAAGCTATCAGGCTTAAGCTACTGACAATACTTCTAAGTAGGATGCATTTATTGTTGGTTTTTTTTTTTTTTTCATGGGATTTGTTGCCAAAAAGTAAAATCGAATCACATCCTTTAAACACCGGACAGATTTGAGAGATTTGATACTATGAGGAAAAAGAGTGAGAGGCAGCGAGAGATGCAGGATTAGAGTCAATGGGAAACAAAGGAAGAGAATCTGTGAGTGTGAGCAAGCAAGCCAGTGAGAAGCAGAGACAGTTTGTGTGTGTCAGTGTGTGTGTGCGCCCATGAATGTGTGTGTGTGCGTTCCCCTGGCTCTCACCTCCATGCGGTATCAGGATGAGGGATGGTCCTGCCAGCGATCAGCCCAGGCCTGGACTCAAGCTCCACACAAGGATTCCCTGCTGAAACCATTAGTCTGGGCATTAAACACCATTAGAGCGCGCACGCACGCACGCACACACACACACACACACACAAACACACACACATTCACAGTGTAAGTGCTTTACCACAACCTTACACTCACAAATATACATCCATGTTAGGAGTGTGTAGCTGGATGCTTATACACACATGTTCACATACTGACATGAGTTCCTGGAGGCACACGCACGCACACATACACACACACACCATTAGCCCAGAGTGGAGGAGAGTGACTGCCAGAAGGATTGGTTGTAGCTGAAGGTAAAAGAGCCATAGGAAAGAAAGAATGATGAAGAAAAGGAGGAACGGGAGATATACAGGGGAGGGTGGAAGGGCGTTGAAAATCCACTTTTCCTTTAATGTCTCATTTCTCCCGCCATCATCTACTCTATTTGCCTTTTCTAATGCATAATTAATTAACGACAAGTAAGAAATTAATTTCCTGGATGTCAGGTTTTTTTTGTATAGGCTTACTTCATCTTTCACCCACACTGCACATGAATGCTTTTTACAAATTTGCATGTATTACCTGTTCCAGTATGTATGTGTTTGGTTATGTGTGTCTTCGCTCTCATGTTGCATGCTGGAGCGAGCGTGTCCCTGGCGTTCCAGGTGTAATTGGGTTAGTGACAACCAGGACAATGTGACACCTGCAGGTCTCAGCTGTGCCTCTCCCTGCTGAACTGGCCTGGAGTCAGCTGGAGCTCTGTCATCTGGACTGTTCTCAGCTGAAACGGCCATTCTGGGACTGATCCAGGGTTAGAGGCTCCACTGGGCGCAATACAAATATCAGTCTAAATACTAACCTCTTGTCTTTCAGATGGACAGAAGCAACATCAGAGGACAAAGAAAAAGATTCTGCGACATCTATCTTAAGAGTTAAAACTGTGGGAAATAAGAGCAGCTTCTTTTCAGACTTACATGCACATTCAAATAATAAAGTGGAGCATTGTGGAGGTGTCGACATCAAGGACTGTCCAGGATAAGTGGATTTTTTGTAGTACTTGTAGGACAGTTGATAGAGAACTTTACTTGCCCCAGCGGACAAGTTGAAAGTAATAAACGACAAAAAATAAAATACTGTCTTCACGTTAAAGTTAAAGGACCAGTGTGTAGGATTTAGCGGCATCTAGAGGTGAACTTGCAGACTGCAACTAACTGAACAGAGCTCCGCGTATTTATTTGACGACCTGGGAATGAGAACGAGCTGTGTAAGTTGCCGCAAAACTCAACGCAAAGGATCTATCTACAGCCAGTGTTTGGTTTGTCCATTCTGGGCTACTGTAGAAACATGACAGTTCAACACGGTGCACTGTAGAGTCAGAAAGAGAACCAAAATTCTGCTGGAGAGATGAATTTGACTAGGTGTGTTACAGCTAACTCATCATCGCATCATTGTTATATATATTCCAAATGATGATATTTCAAGGTGAAAATGTTACATGTAGCCACTTTGGAGGCCGTTGACTGTTTGTTCGTCTGTATTTACAAACTGAATTTAAAAAAAAAGAATTATTGTCATTTTACTTGGACCTGGACAAGTGAAAATTAACTTTACTTGTCCAAAGATGATAAAGAATTGTGTGTGAAATGTAGTTTGGTGTTTTGCATTTACTAGTTTTTATTTTATTATTATTTGAGTATGGAAAAAAAAAACCTTTTGATATGAGTATCTGATGTGTAATCAACCATTAAGCAGAATGGGCAGTGACTCGTAGTCCAATCCTAAACTGTACAGTCTGTCTGACCGTTAGCATGCTCTGTCGCTCTGTCAGTAAACTAGGCTTTTTTGCTAACGTAAAACTAGCAAGCGGTGCTAAAATGATATGAAGGTGAGCTATTTAAGAACTGTGAGGAAGAATACTGGATTTGGGGATTCAGCTAATTTAGCAGCAGTTATTCAGCGTTTTCTAAAACCAGCCTAGCTCATCTGACTTTTCACATTTGCATTTGTTGCCCATTTGAGGTTGATTTTTCATTCATATGCAGATTGATGGATAAAGTTATGTGAAGCACCACTTCATGTGTCAAGATACTTATCAAGTGAAACCCTACTCTGCCCTTTTAAATGTGTTTAAATGTGTAAAGAATGTGTTAATTCAGAGATCAACAGGAAATAAACCAGATTTTAAAAAAGATGTCAATGATTTTGCATAAAATCATACAGGAGCAGAGATACTGATTTCCCTGAAAGGCATCTTGTGGTCTGAGCATTACTGGAAAAATATCACACATACACACAGCAAATAAACGCTGCTGGTGTGTGACAGTTTCCCGGATGCCCCCCTCTTCTCATCAGGCAGAACTTGTGATCACAGACTGATATCATCACACAAACGTCTCCCTGTCACATCGGATTTCTGCTGCTCATGTCTGAAGGACTGTCTCTCTAGGCCCGAGTGGCGGCAGACCATGCTAACCAGCGCGACGCCATCGGAAGCTAATAAATCATCTGTGGTTTTATTTCAGATTTATTCGGACCGTAATGAAGACGCGACGGGCCCCGGGCCGTAACCGACGGCGACAGGGTGACACTGATGAATGGCTGAAGGTGCGTTCTCTACAGTTGGAAGGAGAGGGAGGACTGTCAGGCTCCGACGGTGTGCTGTGTATGCGTGTGTGTGTGTGTGTGTGTGTGATCACTTGCATTCAAAGGATCCTGGTACCAGAAAGTCCTCATCAGCATTGTTATCTTCGCTCTTATCACCATCATCATTACCAGAAGCATGGCTATTGTCTTTACTATCCTCAACATCAAAATCATTATTAAATGTATCATCATGATCACTGTTGACACCTACACAATTATCGCATTACTGCCATCGCCTCATTGTTTACATTACCATTATCATTACCAACATCAATAAATAACAACACTGTCAGCAACTATATTGTTATGTCGGTATTATTATCATCCTTCCCAACAGCTCTCCATTACTTTAACATCTTCACAACCTAAACATCAACTTTACCGTGATCACTACCGCTTATATCCAAATCCTTGCCATTAAGTTGCACACATTAGTCTTCATCATTATCGTCAATATCATCCGTAGGATTATCAAGGTTTTATCATCATCATAACAACTTGACAGTAGCATCACCAGCATCTTCATCACCTCACTTTTAACACCATAACATTACCAAAAATCCAAATCAATGGCACTGACTTTATCACCTATTATAATCATTACAATGAATAACATTATCAAAGTAATCACCAACTGCTGCTTCAATCATCACCATGAACATCTTCATCTACTGTATCTACATATCATCATAATCACAAATACCACCATCATCGCCATTAACTTTGCCCAGGGTTGATCCAACTGATCCAACTTGTTCTCTCCCGATCCAAACCAATGATCTCTTTTCACCAATTATAAAATCTCTATGCCTCACTGTGTGGATATCATTGGCCCACCATGACTGAATGAATGAAACTGGGTGCAGAAACACTGAATTTTTATAATGACAAATCTATCAACATATCAACAGTTAATAACATTAACGTCATCAACCTTATCATCATTACTAACAAGATCTAAATCATTGTTTTTAACTTAATGATCATCCTCATTATCCAACCTCCCATCTCTCACCACTGTTTGCACCGCCACCCCCCCTTCGTCTGTGTTACTCCATTACACTGACTGTTTTCATAGCGTGCTCTTTCTGTGTGTCATCACAGTCCTCTCTGTCAGCCAAGGACAAATCGACTGAGCCAACCAACTCAATGCTTCAAGCCTGGCAGCTTCCAGTCATCTTGTCAATCAATGAATCCATACGAAGCTTGTCTCACCCAGGCCTGACACTGTATGGCACAGCACTTTTTGAAGAGCACTAAAAGGCGTGGATACATCACACACAACACTGCCAACAGACAGCAAGTTTGACTAAGTTCTCACCCAGCACTAAAAAAACACTACTGGGAATTGTTGTGAAAGGAATACTTACTGTAACTGAAAATCTATCTTTTGAGTATCAAATACTTACCAATCAAGAGGCTTGAAAGGTGACTTTTAAAAGTACATAGCTTGCTCCTTCGCAGAGGATGGTAGTTCTGGTCAGGTTGAATCACAGGATTTACAGTGTATTTCATTAGTGACCCAAACTCATGATGAAAAAGTGTAAAAAATACATACATAGAAAACTCTTCTGTGCTGTTGATCTGTAGGTTCACACATCCCTTCACCAATAAAATAATAAATATGCTTCTTCTGCTGGAGCTTTGGAGACATGGGAAGATGACAGCGGGAAACGGAATCAATGCATTTATCTATGATGTGCTGAAATTGTATCACCACTAGCTGTAGATGAGGATCCTCTGAAGGCACCTGCCCTCGGTTACTGTTGTTACCTCAAACTCAGGAAAGATTTTTGGAAAAGTCTTGACTCTCCTCACGCAAAAGAGAGTTATTTTTGTTGAAGGTTATATATATATATATATATATATACGAGTTAGAGCACTGATATAGCAGCAAACAACTATTTCTTGTAAACATATAGTGGAGTCATGGTGTTCTGAGCAGAGAATGACACCACCCTCCCTTTGCCTGTGCTGCTATTGCAGCCTCTCTGTGGTTTGTTTATATAGCCGGTATAGATGGTTTAGGTGAGTTTTATTTTGTTTCTGTCCACTTTGAATGAAGTTGTAATTTACATGTTCACACCAAACGTTTAGCCTTATTCTGAAAACAAAAGCTCATTGCTCCGAAGACCTGTTTTCCAAGAAAAAAACTCTCCCTGGAGTTTTTTGCCCTTAATATGTTATTATTTTGGACATGCAGGAAAGGATGAAGTCAGGTCATGGCAATAAAAATGTAGTTAATGTTTGTGAAACAGTCACGGGTTCATTAGGTTTAGACACCAAAACTACTTGGTCAGTTAGTCTTTCAGGAAAAGATTGTGGTTTGGGTTAAAATAAGTATGTTAGTTACATAAGTTTAATATAAGGTATGTGATTCTGGATAATGCAATTCTAATAATCCAATACACTTTTTCAGCAAATATCTCCTCATGGTCTGCTAGCTTTCGCTCTGTGTATGTGCTGAAAAAATCTGGCTGTGTACAACAGTCCTGGCTGCCACACATCACTCAGCCATTCCAGCTAGGATTTGTGTGTCAGGTGATGTTAAATTACTTGCCTACAGAGATTCAGTTTACTTTATAGTCTGGCAAGATATGCTGTTGCTAAAATAGGAGCAGTGTTGTTCACACTTCACATAAGCTCACTAAGTTCACAACCCCCAAAAACGAACATTTCATGTTCATTTTCTTCCGTTAAAAAAATAAATAAATCTGCTTTAGAAAATGCTGTGAGTTTGACTTGGAGGAACTTTGCGACTCTTGGTCTTACCCTTTGTTAATAATTTCTTGTGATCATCATTCACACACTTACTGAGCCAGCTCTCTACAGCTCTTCAGCGGTGTACCGATGTTGTAGCCCCGTTGGAAAATAAAAGTGAAAGTTAAGTGGCTGACATTTTTCTCATTCTTACTCCTTTTTAATTGAGTTTTAACTCAAGAATGTATGTTGTTACCTCCGGCGGGAGTTAGCAGCACTGGCGTTCATTAGTTTCAAACGGAAACGTTCGGTTCACCAAAAATATGAGCACCTTCAGTGAACAGCACTCTTTTAGTACCAACCTATTGCTAGTTATTACTTGCTGTGTTATAGTTTGCAGTATTTCATGGTGCTTTTCATGGTATTGGATTTCTCTATTGGAGAGTTGCTTACACCACCTTTAAGTTACTTATGTAAGTTGGTGATAGCAGAGTATGTATTTTTGGAACAACAGCCCTTCAGAGCAATGACTTGTTTTTGGAATAAAGGGCTTTCGGACAAATGGGCTTTTGGTTCAATGGGACATTTTTGGGACTACTGGGGCTTTGAAATAATGGGCCATTGGAACAATGGGGGGGCACATAGAAGTTATCATGGAGAGGACAGAAAAGCACACACAAAAGGGCGGCAAAAAGAAGAACATGTTCAGTTTTTTTAATATTCAGGCTTTTCATTATGGACAGAAAGTGTAATAAAAATTTAAAACCTGAGAATGTTAGTGTGGAAGTCATTTTCACATGTAAGCTGTTTACCCAGATTTAGAGACATTTTCTGTTTCTAGATAACTGGATAAGCAATTCCAAGCCTTTTAAGGTGTAAAATATTTGTTTTGAGTATTACGTGGATGTTTCACAATCAGAAACAGAGGGGTATGATCTGTACAGATGCGTTTGCAGCTCTCTGTGTGTATAATGTTGTGCACTGTAGTATTACTGTGTCTTCACTCCATCACCTTGTCTCTCTAATTACTGCTGTTTGTCCATGGTGAGACAACATGAAGGCATTTGGCCTCAACGGCTGACAACCACCATCAAAGAACAGATAACACACTCCTCTTTTACACAAGACTGGCACCATCTCTCTCCTTCCATCTTCATCACTCCCTCTCACACACTCTGTTACACTCCTTCACTCTGCCTCTCCATACCCTTTATACTCCTCTACAAAGCTGTCACTCACTTAGATGCAGAAATCTCTATCACAATCTCTTATCTAGTTATCTACCCTGTCCTTCACTACTCTCTCTATCTTTCTCTCATCCACCTTTTCTTTCCGCTGCCTTCCTGAGTCTAAATGAAAAGTTGTGATCTGTTTACCATATTTGGAGTGCAGTTTAACAAGGTATTAGCATATCCTGTTTTGATTTAGGCAACAAACATGCTTTCATACACACATAACAAAACCACACACACTCACTTATAAGTGAACAGAGTCAGTTAATTAGAGCTCGAGGCCCTTCTCTCCTAACGAACCTGAGGGTAATTAAAGAGCCCCTGGACACGGGTGTGTCTGCGAGCTGCTTCTAATTAAGCCCCAGTGAGCTGATTTAGCTAATTAGCTAACAGCTCGATGTCGGACACCAAAGCATTCCAGCCCCTCGGAACACAGGAAGTTACAATGTTCCCACATCGTCCCTGGCAACACTTTCATTTCCTGGGGCATTAATCACCAGAGTTACAACTGTCGCCATAGTGACTACCATACGGGAATGAGGCGGTTGGGGGGCAGCTGCAACCTTGAGGGTGAGAGGTGTGGACCATTCATGTTTAGGCTCTGGGACGAGGGACCAATCACATGCCAGCAGGTAAGGTATCAATCAGCTAGTGATAAAATAGTTATATCACAAGTACCTGGCATTAATGGCAATGTCATTGATCATTTACATCATACAGACAAATTGGTTTCTAGGAAGACTATGATTTATTTCAACTCAGGTTTTATTTTCACTGCTTTGTTCATTCGTTTTATTGGTTATTATACCACTGTACTGTACTGTAACTGTCTTAGAGAGCAGTTTTACAGACTTCCTGGTTCAACTTTGGCCTAATGTAGTTGCTGTAGTTGTACAAACTTGCAGTTTCCCTGTGCAATGCATATTAGTGATGTTAAATGCATGCTTGGCAAACCTTTTTTATAACTTGTCTGATCATCTGCGTGCTGTCATGATGGCCGTTGCTAAATCAAAACAAAATTTAAGGTCTTACCCTGTAGGTTTCCTTTAAGGACATAGTGGTGTTTACTGGGCTTTTCCAAAGAAACATTTTGGGTAACTTGCAAAGAATAGCTTGCCTTTGTTTTCCCTCATTCACGTGTTCATATAAAAGCAGAAAATGTAACATTAAACCAGGTTGTGAAGCCATTTTTGATAATTCATTATAACTTTCACACTGATTAAAGTATTTGTATTTATTTATTTCTCGTCTGAAAGCGTTCAGTATGCTTAAAACAAACTAATTTGCACATCGTCAATGTAATCTGACCATGTCTAATGTGTTTATAACTGTTTCTAATTGCAACACTTGAGCGCAGAGCGAGACATGATGAAATAATCAAATGGCACACACTTTCAGAAAGTCTCTCCTTAAAGACATTCATGATTTTCGCAATTGGTTGTACACGGCCACCGTAGTTTCTCCAACACACTAAATCATACGCTTTAAGTTGATTAGAGAAATAGGAGTAAGTGCTGTTCACATATCACAGGCAGGGAGACTTGATATTATGAATTCAAGTGTTTGGTTAAGTCCTTCCGGAAATCACACAACTTCTAAGAGCGGATACATCCCAGAGTAGATGTTCATCTCGTTTCATCTACCTCCTCCTCATTTTCATCTCTCCCTCTCTCGCGCATGTCACCAATAACTCAGCATCCAACTTCATAGCTGGAGCGCATCTGATCCCCATTCATTTCCGGAGAGGGAGAGCTGGCGTTGGCCGCTAAGGCCCTGATCAATCATGATCTAGCACGACAGCTTGTATTAGAGACCGAGAGATGGAGGGATGGAGAGATACAGAAGAAGAGAGTGGGGAATATAAGATATTCAGACATGGATATTTCTCTTTCGGAGCTACGTGTGATTTGTCGACATGACCAGATGTGATCAGAAGACGGTCAAAGGAAAAAGAGGAGGAGGGAGAGATGAAAAAAAAACATCCCCAGCCCTGTTCGTTATTAAGAGATTAAATCCCATCTCTGACAGTCTTGTCAGTGCTGGAGACAGAATCGAGCACGGCCGGTAATTTGACTAGTTCCCTATCTCCTCAGCGCTCAGTTGGCCGATGACAGCCAGGCGACAGAGCGTTGAATATGCAAGATGTCTCTCCCTCTATCCCTATAAACTCTACCGTCTACCTCGCCTGTGAGCACTGTCATGGCTACCTCAGAGACACACGCTGACAAAAATATATGCATGCACACACACCGCCCTGTAAAATGGTACATTTTCAACCATTTGCATTTTTGCCAAGGGGTTTTGACCTCTCTGGATATTGACAGATGAAGGCTTGCAGGTCCCTCACATGTGTATTAGCAATACGAGTTCTCACTTTTGAGATCTAGCATTAGCTTCTCTCTCAGGGAGTGTGTGTGCGCGTGTGTCTGCGTGTGTGTGCATCTCCACTGACAATTCCTGTTAGCCTGCTGTGCAGATCCTTCCAGCACACCCACAGTGAATCCAGTCAGGCCAGGTGTTATTTTAACACTCACTTTTGGAAGATGAACGAGGGACGTTTTCCTCCTCCTCCTCCTATCTCACACATTCTCATCCCTTGTTCTCTCTTTCCCCCCCAGTCCCATCCCTCCAGTCGGAAAAGCCTGACCCAGTATTACGGTGACATTATGGGGCCACTTACCGCCCTGCTAAAATAAACCCCAGTGAAGGAGGCTTGTGACAGAACGGGGTTACAGCACGCCGTCGCGCAAATTAATCAAACAAATAAACGAGGAATTTAGACTTAAACAGGGAAGATCTCTCCCTCCCTTCTCTCCTCTCCCGTCTGCTCTCTTGTCTTGCAGCTCCTGTGTTTGTTCTCGTCTACACTTGCACATTACAGAGTCACAAGTGAGGTAGCCTCCGAAGCAGCCTCAGGCAGATCTGTTTGACATTCATCCACTCATTCCTTTATTTTATGTCAGCTGGAACTATCAAAGCTTTAAAGCCTTCCATCTTTTCCTGTGGACCAGATGTCTGATGCTGCTGGCACTCGTGTACCGAAAACCATAAAATACATTTTTTGATTTAAAAGAATTCTATCCAGATTTTAGCCCTTTAAAACTTTACACGTTTCAATGCCTGCTCTGTCAACAGATTATAAAATAGCAAACCTATAACTTTGAAATGCTAACAGGCATGACAACTGTAGCATCACTAATGAGCTTGCTGTTCATGTTGCATGTTTTTTGTGTCAGTGCATAGCTCATTGGTGCCTCAGAGGCTGCTGACTTCAAGGATCATTATTGTATTTTTGCTTCTCTAGTGTACAGTGGGACTAGTCACAGAAAGTAGTACCAAGGGCTGTTAAATTCAAACCCACAAAACCACTGCATCATAACTTTCTGAGTAATTTTTAGCCACAAAAATGTTTTATGTGTTAAAAGTGTTACGAATATTGTAGTGATGACATCATACATACAACATATTTTTGAGTGGAGGGGGACTTTAGGGTCGGAATGGACGTTGCATATTTATTAGTGCTGTCAGTTAAAAGCATTATTAGCGGCGTTAACGCAAACCCATTTTAACGCTGTCAATTTTTTTATCGCAAGATTAACGTTCTTTTTGGCCTAGCACACTTTGTAGTTTTTTTCACATGCTGTTGCAACAACTAGTAACGTTAGAACAGGCACGCCGCACACACTTGTTTAACAGTAGTAGACATTACGTTTTGAGTGGATGGCGAGACGCCGAAATGGATGGATTCCTTGTTGTCTGAAAATGTCAACAGGTTTGTCTGTTTGAGTAACTGGCTCAAAGCAAAGAAGTAGTAGGCTTACTTTTTATTGGTAACCGTTACTGTTTATTCTTTCTGAAATGAGAGGCTGGGTTGATTATGGAGTTAGATTTTGTCTTTATTACATGCGAGAAAACAAATTATCTGAGAGAAAAAAAAATGTTTGAGAGAAAAAGTTATCACACTGATAGCAAAAAATAATAATATTTGAGACTAAGAAAAGTTAAAGTATTTTCTCATAGAACATAACAAAATATAAATTTGAAATTTTTAAAATTATTTCTGAGAAAATGATGTGTGATGTGTTTGTCAGATTGTCATGGACAAAGAATAGCACTCATATTCATGAATGTGTATTATATTATTAGCATGCTAATCACTAGTAAAGCTAATCACTAATTAGCCATCATGCTAGGTAAACTTGCAAACTCACCTGGTTTATACTATTTTTAAATCAAATGCCAAATGAATATGTTGATTTAGATAGTTTCACTCCTTATTTAGTGAGTAGTGAGCTAGTTTCTACACATCAGTAATGGCAAACTAGCTTCCATTTAGGATAGCCTATTTAATGTTTAATGTTCAGTGATGTTAATTGAGCTGAACTCCACATTACTAACCAGTTAAACATCCTTTAATACCTCTGATCTGTTACTCTCTAACCAGTTAAACATCCTTTAATACCTCTGATCTGTTACTCTCTAACCAGTTAAACATCCTTTAATACCTCTGATCTGTTACTCTCTAACCTGTTAGGGCTAGACAGTCGTTCCTATGATGGGAATGATTTTGATTACCAACTTGCTCAGCTAGCTACCGCGGCAGCGCATCTACGCCGGTGAATCGACAATGGTGTAATGATTCAGTTCGACTCCCAAGACGATTCTCACCCGACTGGCCAATAGGAACGTGGCCCCGCCCATGACGTTATTTTCACAGCGAGAGCAAAATCCTGACACGAGAGCAAGAAATTGCATCGAGAGCAAAGACTTAGGTTTTGAGAGCGAGAAGAAAAACGTTTTGAGAGAAACACATTTTTTTTTGAGAAAATGTTTTCACACTGAAAGTAAAAAATATATATTTGAGAGTTACAAAAAGTATTTTGAGAGAGATTTTTTTTTCTCAGAAATAATTTAAAAAATTTCAAATTTATATATTTTTTAATGTTCTATGAGAAAATACTTTCTCTCAAAACTATTTTTAGTCTCAAATATTTTTTTTCTCTCATAAAATGCTTTTTTGCTATCGGTGTGATAACTTTTTCTCTCAAACATTTTTTTTCTCTCAGATCATTTATTTTCTCGCATGTAATAAAGACACAAATCTAACTCCACAGTTGATGAGCCTCTGGTGAATAAAGAGCAGTAGCCTGACTGCTATGTTCAAAGCTAACTTGAGAAAAGTATTAAGCCATGGTTTAACTGCACTATAGGCTGAGTCCTAGTTTACCTTACATGTGCACTTTGTAATTTTATTTTGTATCGCCCTGTTTTGATCCCTTAGAAAGGGCTGTTGAAGGGGCTGTTTGTGTGACAAAGTATTTTTTCACCCTTTTATTGATGGACAGTGTTACATTGTGTGAGAGATTATTTGTGTGAGAATGTTAGTGTGAAATTGAACACTACAGTATATGCCAATGTTGTTTTCAATAAAAACAACATTTGCACAAAGCAAGCCGATCCACTTTTCCATGTTGATAAGAGCATTAAAATGAGAAAAAATAATGGGACGAAAAGAAATCAAGGTACATTTAGAATAGATAAAAATGTGCGATTAATTGCAATTAATTGCGAGTTAACTATGACATTTATGCGATTAATCGCAATTAAATATTTTAATCGTTTGACAGCACTAATATTTATTATAGCTAACTTGACAGTACAGCCCTGGGCGTTCAACTCCTAGTTCTATTGTGAAGTTTAAGGGCATTGACCAAGCTGCCGTATTTGACAAGTTGGGAATGAGAATGTGTTGACGTACGCACTAGCCATCAGGCCAACCAATATTGAGAGTCAGAGCAATGGTCATGATGAGTCTGCTGCAGATGTATAACTGAACTTTCATTTCATAGCTGGATTCTATCTGCAACATTTTACAATCTGTTTGTAGGTTAGGCGACTGTACAGTGCTGCTTTGTGGGCTTTAAAAATGTATGAACTCCCTGGAGAGACGTATCTACTGTAAGTAGCACATCACAACAATTACATCCAAAATGGAAGCACTGCAAACACTAAATGTGTTTAGATTTTCCATTTGGCCAGTAAAATCTCATTATGGAAAGTGCAATAAAAGCTTCGGGAGTAAAAGCAAATAAGAGTAATCACTAGCATTTAAAATATTTTTTATACTCACATGACCTGCTCAATGAAGTAGCGTTAGCTTGCACATAGTGTTAACCGTGTCTGCTGCTGCTTGCAGATGCCGGAGTTGATGTTGACTTCGGGGCTAAGCCCCTTCACTTTTAACCAGCAGCTGGGAAGCAAGAGACAGGAACTTCTTGCCTATTGAAGAGCTGCAGCGTTTATTCATGGTCAAACGGTAACCTTCTGCCACTAGACAACTTCACTGTTAACCTTTTCCCTCTGCTCCAATCCATACCTGTCAACACTGGGATTTGAAAATAAGGGAAATCCCTGCCCCTGGCTATCCCACCACCCCTTACCACGTTCCTAACATTTACGCGAGGGCACACACAGTGAACCTTTAAATCACCACTAGGCAACCACTTGCTTTAAAATATCAGCTCAACAAGGAATGGGTTAACTACTTCCTACAGGTAAGACTTCAATTAGGTGGTCAAAATTGGACTCCTGGTTGAAAGTGAAATGGTGTAAACTTCCCTGCATTATATAAATGAAAACACAAAAGGGCATATGGAGAGAGAGTGCAGGTAAGTATATGTGGAAAATGTGTGGCAGGGAAAAAGAGAGCAGACAGCACAATAAATACTGGGAGTTGGCTGGAGTTGTGACACTGGCATCAAATCTACGGTTGCTCTAAAGAGCTAAAAGTCCTGCCATTAATCTCTATATCTGTACAAATGAATAGTCTCATAAACTCAGGAGTGATAGACAAAACACAACATTGGATTGGATTGGAATTGATTCTGAAGTCTGATATGTATCATGATGTTTTTAGAATTAGTTTAACATTAGGTGGAGCGTCCATCTGTTATATGTTACAGTATTTACAGTAAATGCATTGAGAAAACTGACCACTTGGGGATGAAGTTCTGATACTCAAGCTGGTGAAAGATATAGCTTATGGCCACTCTGATGACTGAATTACAAGCCCTTTCTTCTGTCTATAATATCACATGGGTGGGATTTGATTTTTCTTTTTCATCAGTATGTACTACAGTCTCTCATTATTCAATCATGGGAGAATTTTCTCACCAGTCAGGAATGCAGAGTGACATCAAGTTATAGTACTGCAGCCAACTCAACCTTCCTACAAATTTAGAATTTCTTCTTGTAGTGGTGCTACAAAACACCACTTACGTATTTTTTTTATTATTCTGCTGTTACTGTGGGTTTTTAAACCATTTTCTTTAAATGTTGGCTAATACAGGTGAGCTCCAAACACTTTTTTATTCTATTAGTTGCTCTGGACAGTTGCTGTGGTAAGTATTGCAGCTGAATGACTTAAATGATCATGCTATATTAAATGTACATTACTTGTGCTGCATCATTTATTATTGCTGACCACATAGTAGAACTCTGTATCAGTTTCTTATTACTAAATTAATATTAAAAATATAATCGTTTTCTATTGGTTCACCCATAAACACACACAAAAAAAAAAGAAAACGGAAGAAACATTAATTTTGTTCAGTTTAGACACCAGTTAGTTCATACAAACATTCAATCACTGTGTCAACTCTCAACACTTTCGGATGGCTCCCAGTGTTACATGCTGGTTGCCATAGAAATGGCTCCAATGCCCATTCTGCATGCAGGCAACATCTTGATTAATCTTGACGATGACAGTGCGACTCTTGATGAGGACGGCTCCACATTGATCCGTAATGAAGCCATTGAGCTGCATGACGAATGGGGGGGAAGGAAATGTGTGAGCAAATGATTAATGAAATAATTAATAAAGTAATTGGATGGACTTAATTATTTATTTCTCAATCCTTGAAGTCAGAGAAAAGTTTGATTACATATTCAAATTAGGGAGTGCAATGAGGTAAGCTGTGTTCTGCTTTTGATTCTCAGTCAGTGTTTGTGCATGTATACAGATCAAAGACATTGATTACAAATGAGAAAAAAAACTTTCATTCAAGGCATAGCCAAATAATAAAATGTATTTTTTAACCTGTTTATGACACATTTCACAGATGTTTTCCACTGACAGAAATCAGATCCCAAAGTAAAAGTGGCTTTTTGGATGATTTGTTGTTTTGATGATCTGATTAATGAACATCTGGGCAGTCCGTCTCATGAGCTTTTCCACTTTGTTTCAGTTCTTCAAATTGTTAATAATATAGATGATGAACTATCTTAATGAAGAGTTGAGTCTGTGATCTTATTCCCATATGCAAGTCCATGTATGCCTGGAAATAGATTTTGTGATTCCACATAGTCTTTTCCATCTGCTGCCTGCTGTTACGGGGTGTGTGGGATGTTTCCTGGAGCTGCTGTCAGGACTATGAGCTTTTCCAGGGAAAACATGCAGTAATTTTGGATCTTCTTTAAAAAGCTGGCGTAGTCATCTTCCATGAGTTTCTGCATATGTCATATCTGGCATTAGAGCTTTAACTTCACATTAAGTCACATGAAAAGCCCGTTCAGATTTCCCATAACTCACATCATAAATGGACTGATATAATGGCTGTACAGGCCAGCCTAGTAGCAGTATTACATTTATAGCCATTGGCTACAACAGCAGCTCATTCTGCTAAGAATGTGCAGCACCTATGACTGCATGTCTGCAAATCCCAATCCATGCTCTTCTGCCACACATTTTGTATCACCTTCCCTGTCTAATAAAATAAGTCAGAATTACAGATTTCTTTTTTTACAACTTTTTCTTTTTATCCTGGGAAGGACTTTGCTGAGTGTGCATACTCTTTTTTTCAGCTATGCCCCGTTTCACAGTTAGACATACCCACACCTGGGAGCTGCCCACTGTTGCCATAGTATTCCACCACTGGCCACTATCACTTGCAAAAAAAAACTGTCTGACTGCTATTTATTGCATTCTGTGTGCTGGAGTTAAAATTACTCGCCTCTCTGAGGCTTTTAAAGATACTCCAGTTCATGTCTGTCTTGTGCAGCTAAAGTTTAGACTTTAAATACACTTCACAAAGTACTGTATCTGGGAGGAGACACATTATTGTAAAAATAAAAAACCAAAAAAAACAGACTAAATAAATCAGGTAAACCCTGCTGCAAATAAAAACCTTGATATTGGAAGGGAAAAAAAAGAAGAAAAACGGGACGCACACTCCTGCATGCCACATGCCCATCCACCACCCCACTGCCGCACTTTTACTTTCCACCCTCTCTACATAAAGGGCACAGTGCTTCCTGTGTTAGAACCAATTGCTGGTCCAATATGGACATTATTCATAGGGATATTCAGCTGTTCTGGCATATTCAACAAAATTTCCTGTGTGATCACAAACTAATTAGGTAACTGTGACCTATAAGGAAACCAGGCAGTGGTGTCTTCCTGCCTTTATACTTCCTGTATGGTTTGTGATAAACACAGTGTATCCAATCCAGCTTCAAATGAGCTCTTTTAAAGAGTTGAGCACAAGATGTAGAGATGTAAACAGAATGAGCAAAGGAAATGGCAGCTTGGCCACCCAAATAAAAGATTATTATAACCATTTATACCCAAGATCTAATGGTTCAAATGTTTGTGTATAACTGTAAGAGCATGCACACACAAGTCTTTGTGTGCGTCTACGAGCCTGTGTGTGTTTGAATATGTGCTTTTGTGTGCATGTGTTTATATGCAGCGTGTGCAGGTCTCCCTGTGTCCTATTGGAGATTATTGTGCATCCATCAGTATGCCGTTAAGCAGTGGCCAGTGAGGATATGAAATGGTTCTCACTTTGGGGCTATCGCAGATCAATGCTCATAAACATTTAATGTCATAATCAGCCATCAGCCGGCACAATAACACATCAGCACTAACAGCTCTGGACGGCAGGATGGCAACACACATGACACACATGCTCATGCACAAACGCATTCACAGACTCACTTCTTTAGAGTAACAGCTCTGGTACATTAAGTATGTATATTTTATGTAACACAGCTACTACAGAGCACACACACACACACACACACACACACACACATTAGATATCTTGCCTCACACATCATTAAACAAACACACACCATCAACCATTTAGGCACTAAAATAATGTGTGTGCTCAGAGTGTGTGTGATGTTATGCTGTGGTCTGGGTGAGAGATGAAAGAGAGAGACAAGGGGAGGGTGGTGGGGTGAGGAGGGGGGGTATTATCGGGGGAGGGCTTTACAAAGTAAGCCAATTTATACAAGGTATCCCGGCTCGAATTAGCGGCTAATGACTCTATTAGCTTTCATTTTTGCACCGAGGAGATTTGCCTGCATAAATTAGGGCCTGATCATTGGCAAAGTGTCACGGCCAAAGGACAGTTTATAAATACAACAGCCAGGCCCTGTCAGCCGCGCCGGGCGCTGATATAGACGTCTCTGCAGACTTTGTCGTTGAGCGCAACAGACTTGTGCCAGTCAGACGGTGACAGGGGACCGTGGGGGTCCCAGGGGGAGCTCTCTCGCTGGCGTCCCTGAAAAGGTCAACTTGACGCGGGCACAGCCCATCGACCTGCCCCCCTGTCGGCTCCGCTGATAAAAATCAGATAAACTTAAGACCACTTATCGATCCAGGCTGCGGAGCCTTAGGCAAATGTTGGCTGAGCCCTCCTCCTCGTCCTCTCCCTCTTCCTCCTCCTCCTCTACTTCTCCTGTGCATATGATTACACACAAGCAAATTAAAATAACGGTGGGGGACAGAGAGAGGAGAAAGAGGGAAAGATAGAGAGTAGATGGGAGAAGGAGAGAGGAAGGCAGGAATTCTTGTTTCTCTGAGGAGAGGAGGGGTGGGGATGTTATTAAGAGGTGAGAGGATGAGAAGTGGGAGTAGGCACAGTAAGATTAATCGCAGAAATTTGAGCAGAGACAGGAAAATTTCATTAACTATGAGAGCACTTGTTAGAGCTAAATGGTCAGAGAGAGGCGGGGGGGGGGGGTGAGACAGGCCTGATCTCAGAGGTGGAAGAAGTGGAATAAAGAAAGAGATTTACCCACAACATGCCCGTGCAACTCGTAACTACATTTTCCACCCCCCAAAAAAACAGGCACAGATGCTCTGTTACCTAATGTCTTGCATTCCATGTATTTCCTGAGACGGGTACAGAAAAAGGGACGAGGACGCAACTGATGAGTGAGAGCGGCTGTGGGAAAGAGTGAAGGCAGAAGGGGCCCTGCAGCAGGAAGGATACAGAGCCGAGCGAAGGGCCATGAGTCAAAGTTAGTGAGAAAAGCACAGACTGCTGCGGAGAGACAGAATTAGAGCAAAACTACAGGAGAACTGAGGGAGAGAGACAGAGGTATAGCACATCTGGCTGGCAACCCTTTTTGCCTCAGTAATCAGACACACACATCCTCTGCAGTTTCACTCGGCGTCTTCCCTCACAACGTCTCTCTTGCCAGGCTGGGTGTCTGTCTGCTGCCCTCTGCACCCCGCTATCTTTCCACACTTCCTCCCTCCATCACTTCGCCAGGCATCCACGCATCAACTCTTTTCTCCACAAACACACATACTGTATGCACACACACACACACACACACACTCGCTCGGTCTCACTGTCTCTGCGTCTCTCTTAGGAGGATGAGCAATACAGCTCAGGGCAAAGAGGTGCTGATAAGGGGACAGGAGTGTGACGCGAGCAGGGGCCCGTGACCACAGATAACGCGCCTTCTTATGTGTGTGTGTGTGTGTCTATGTGTGCGTGTGAGGCCCACAGTCGTCAGGGCGTAAGTGGGAATAATGAGGATAACCCCGTTATCAGCTCTGTCTATGTCAGCACCTCCATCTGCTGTCGGCTCTCTTGCCAGTGTGTGAGTGTGTGTGCGCGTGTGTGTGTGTGTCACTACAGGGCGATAGTTGTCTGGTGAGCAGGAAGTGCAGTCTGGGTCAGACTGGTGACACATGAAGCACAGCCTTTAGTGTCTGTCTCGTATTCTCTTGCTTTGGGTGTGTGTGTATGTGTGTGTGTGTGTGTGTGTGTTTGTGAGCATTAGCCTAATCAGTTGAGAGGAAGAGGAATAGAGATTTGTATTCAAACAATGTGGAGTTAGTTTAAGAAAATATATGACTTACTGAATCAGCCTTCTTTTCTGCTATTAATACATTCTGCATTATAGCGGTAGCATTACACAGTAACATTGTAATCAATTCTCAGAATAATATGTTACACATATTCTCGAATAGAGTAGTTGCTTAAAATAATGTATGCAACATGGAAGCACATAAAAAGGTGCCTAAAGAGATGAAGATGCAGGCAATGTGAGCAGCAAAGGAGGTGTGAATGAGTGTGGGGATGAAGCTATGATCCACAGCTTCAGTCCTCTGCTGCCAACTACTGGTGGAAATCTGGAACAGCAGAAACTCGCACTGAAAATGAAGATCCTCTTGTCCTCTGATTCCTCTCTCTGTGAAACCTCAACCACTGTAATTACAAAATGAGCTTATTATGCTGAAGTTGTAGTAAGAGAAACTTAGGAAGATAATTTGAACATTAATGTGAATGAATGTAGTTTTGTTCTCAGTAGTGAAAGATTTACATGTAGAGCCAAAGCATCACATTCGATAGGATTTATAGGGAAAGGAGCAGTGACTTACTTCTAAATTATATGTTATAAATGTGGAATATTCCAAAAACAAATTTCTGCACCATCCAGCTCTACTCTTTTGGATTTTACCGTACATATTTTTGAAAAGAATGCAAATATTTTGTTTTGACTTGGGAGAGTACAACAAGAGCTTTCTGATGACATATGATGCTCATTTTTTAAAATGTCACTTAGTCCCCTTCCACTCTAATCCTTCAGCTTGTTATGTAACGGTTTGTCGTTCACTGCCAAAACATATTGCATCAGAATCAGAGATATCTATCTAACTGCAGGACATTACAACCAAAATGTAGCTTGTTCTTATGCACAGTAACAAACTGCAAACACAATGACTGCTGCTCTCATAACTGAAGCAATTTTGCCTCTTTCCGCTGCACAACAACACATGGCACAAAACACCTGCGATGTAAAACAAAAAGTGGACTTTATCATTCTAAATGTATGTATATGGTGCAGAACCATGATTCATATGGACAAATCCTGATATAACTCATAGGAGATAGGTCATTATGATTACACAGAGTGCTCCCCACTGGCCATTATCATTCAAGTGCATCTTTACACTGAAGGACACAGCAAACCCTGTTTGGCTGTGACACTATGGTACAATTTGTGGCTCTGTGTGTGTGTGTGTGTGTGTGTGTGTGTGTGATGGAGACATAGCATCTTATTTGGAAGAAACAGGGAATAGGTGCACGGAGTATTGCAGTGAGTTTTTAAGGACAGTCTGATCAACAGTACATTAACAGTGGAATAACTCAATGCACTCTGTGTGTGTGTGTGTGTGTGTGTGTGTGTGTGTGTGTGTGAGAGAGAGAGAGAGAGAGAGAGAGAGTACGTCTATTTCATCATAAGTTGCAGTGGACAGTAAAAGATGCAAATAGGCTCAATAAAGTATCTGTTATTTTTTAAAATCTAATATCGATGATTCAGTATGTAGACTCTCAATAAAACGTTGCAGTAAATGGCTGGTGGATTTATCTATAACCATAACCTGACCATAAGGTTAAGTGTTCCTAATAGTTATAAATGAGAGGCTGCCCGTTACTTTTGTTTATTGGCATGCTTTCTTTAGGTCCCCTCACTGATTCCAGTAATATAACATGTCGCTCTCACCGCGCTGCAAAATGAGATTAGACTCTGACATGGGCCCCGCATCATCCGCCGACGAGCCCGCACCATGAACTCTTCACCCGGGCACGGCACGGCGGCGAGACGACGTACGGAGGCGGAATATCCAAGCAGGCAGGCAGGCAGGCAGGCAGTCGGCGGCTGCGCGCTCCCTGGAGCTCCAGGCGCGCTCCTCTGTCTCTGCAAGAATTATTCATTCAAGTCTGCCATCTACCGACGGAAAAACGCAATGACACCGTCAGATGTGAGTGGTGAGAGTCAAATCCATTCCAAAATACTATACCAATCCTATAAGGACTCAGTAGGGGTTATTATGAAGGATCTATAACTGAATGCTATGTTGTTTTTTTAATCCTAGTATCACCATAATATTATTATACTATTATCATTACATACCGCATATATAGGCCTGCCTAGAATACCCCCTACAAGTTTGTATTGTGCCTGTGCAGCAATCAATAATGAGTGTATAGCTTATCACCATTGTCATAATTTTTTCATAATATTCCTGTTGGTATTTGGAGTTGTGTGACATTACCCCTAAAAGTTCATCTCTAAGGTGTGAGGTTAGCTACCTGCTGACTCATTGTAAGACAAGCTTTGGAAAAGAGCTACAGCTAAAATATGAGAATGAACCATGGATTAGATTCAACATTCTGGTCACTGAAAGTGCAACTGTTTATTAATTCAACTAATATCCCATCAAAAGGGTTACTTCATTAAATTCGGGCTACTTTACAAGTAAATTTAATGACTATAATAATGCCTATAAGAGGCTTCTATTGATCTCACTCCCAATCCCACATGAGTTGTAGATAGATAGATAGATAGATAGATAGATAGATAGATAGATAGATAGATAGATAGATAGATAGATAGATAGATAGAGCATTCAATAGCTACATACACTGCAACATACATACATACAGTACATTTAGAAAACAGAAGGAGCTGCAGGAGGAGAAACAGAGGGACGTTTTATTGGCCTGGTTTTATTGCTCTCACTCAGGACTCATATCCTGAGTTTAACAGGGCTAAAGGCAAAAGGTTTTAAGTGAGTGTGGGTGTGGTGTGTGCATGCATGTGTGTATTTGTGTGTGTGTGTGTGTGTGTGTGTGTGTTTGAGAGAGAGAGAGAGAGAGAGAGAGAGAGAGAGAGAGAAGAAAGCAGAGAAGGTGGGGGTTACTGGCTATTACACATGTAGGCCAAGGCCACATTATGTTGGACTGAACACAGTAATGTTGGCCAAAGATCGTGTTACTGTCTACTTAATGTGATAAGAGGTGGGCAGTTACAGTTTATTTTGTGGGAAGTATTTCACCTTATATTGAAAAGAAATAACAGTAATTCTCTGCTCTTCTAACTTTGAATCATTGGAAAGTAGAACATTGAGGTTTTCAGTGGGACTATATAAGAAGGGATGAAATAACTAACAGCTCATAACGTCAGCTGTCATCCACATCGCATTCTGCTCAAAAAATGTTTGACATAAAATTTTTTCACCAGTTCCAACGTCACAATATTTACAAATCCTGTTAATAGTGTGAAGGATAGTGTTTCCCAGATGGCCTGAGATGCATCTTTGTGCTGGATCATTTTATTGTTTGTTTATAACACAAGCAAACAAAAGCCTCCTCCCGTTATTCAATCCATCTGAGGATGGACACAATCTCTTTGAAGATAGAGTGACACAAAACTATTGCATTGTTTCATCCTGATATCACTGTGCAGCAATGATGGTTATGTAAGCAGGGAGTGTTGCAGAGTTTGTTCTTTGCATAGACGTTCGGGAACCCTGAGTAAACATAAGCTTCAGCTTTAATGATCTTTAATGGTCATATGTTGTCTTTTACATTCCATTTTAATGGATTTCAAAACTCTTAATGGTTTTGATCATATTTTGCATATGTCAATCCTTTGCTTGTATTTTCTGTGAATATTTCTGCTTCCATGCGGTCAAAGTGCACACAGAAAATGCATTTGCCCAGAGCTTGGTGGGAAGTTAGGGTTGTAAATCTTTACATACAAAAGGTCTGTCTGTCTTTATTTGAGCTTTTCAACTTGTATCATGTTTGTGACTGTGAACCTAACAGAAACTCTTCATTATGTTTTTGATAGATGCATGCTGATGATCCCTGTTTACATCGGCTTCTTCCTCTTGGTGCCGGGATTGAGAAACTGTCCAAGGACAGTTTACATGCAGAGTAAACTTTGCTGTGTAGGAATCACATTGGAGGAATCTATCACTTTTGGCAGACAAATGAAGGGAACATAAATTCTGTATCTTTTTCTTTCATGTAATTAAATGAACCCCTCATATGCTCTCTGCCCAATTGATAAGTCACATGCATCATTCATCAATGTATGTATTTTCATCACACATTAACACATAGACAATTATTATGGTCTAAATCATTGCACTAGTAATGGATAATACGGTAATTATTATGAAGATTATTATGATCAAGGTGCTTCACGATAAGCCTTTTTCACAGCAGACATGTTGATTTGTCAAAGTAGGAAAATCCCAGGTGTTAGCCTAATAATGACATTAACATGGCTCTGTTGTATTCAAGTATCCCAGTAAGCCGTGACAATGATCCAGCATGCACAACACCAGGACCCCTGAAACTGAAAGCAGCTAAATGGAATTCAGCCTTTATTGATCTGTATTATTTACACATGTGCTTTCCCCACTGTGACACGTCAAAATGTCCTCAGTGGAAAAACAGAAGAACATAATAATAAAACAAAAAAGTAAAACATAAAAAATCTTCTGACATCCCATTTTTAATTAATTCCCAAAATAGCATGCAGGCAACAAAGAGTTAAATAAAATGGTAAAATCCTGCCTTAAGAAAATATTGATGCATATTCATATAGGGCTATGGTTAGAAATTACAAAAACAAAAGAGGGGGGCAAGATAACTGTCAGAAGATCATGTCGAAAACAAGTACAAAAGAGTCGAAGGGACACGATGAAATGTCATTATTTTCAAAGTGGGGGATGTACCACACTTTGACCTGTAGATGGCGGCAGAAGACAAACAGTGGCTGCCTTACTCATCCACCTGACAGCATGGTGGTGTGCTGGGATCAAGTTAACAACACGCATTAATTGTGCCATAATGACACATTTTGGTTGCAGGAACCTTACCACAGAGACCACACTAAATGAACACTATACTGTTTTGATAGCCTAGATAAAACTCTGATTAGATCTGTTTTAATAGGGATGCATCAGTGATTTCCCATTCACCTCATCAACAAACACACACAAAGACACTATATAAGACACTCACTAAAGTGCTCGAGCAAAGACAATTTCTACAGTGTGTATAAAGTGTTTACATGGAGTAAATGTTCCTCGTTGGCTGATGATCAAATAACTTGGGCCTGCTTGTATATCAGTTCATCTCTGCCTCGCTTTGTGTTTCAAATTGATTCCATCTAATTCTATTACAAGCTGCTGAACCTGCATCCGCGATCATCTACACATAAAACTATAATTGACAATCTTCTTGGCTGTCGTCATATTAGGGCGGGTTAAATGCAACGTGGAGGCGCACTTCGGGCAGACTGTAATTAATATGAACTGTTTACGGCGTCGACGGGGCCACGTTGGTTAATGGTGTTGTTTATTGTGTTGCAGGAGCCCCGCGTTTCCGGTGCATCAATCCTCGTGTCAGTGCCTGGGCCCCGGTGTCGCCGAGGAGTGATGGCCGTGCGGTGATTATAACGGAATAAAAGGGACGTAATGAAGTGCTTTCCGCCCCGTTATTCTCGTGTGCCCGGCTGCTGTCAGCCACCTCCACGCTGCCTTGATGCTCCACTCCTCCCCCTCTCCATCTCTCCATCCCATCACTATGTGGCTGCTTGTTTCCTCTTTTTACATTTTTTTCCCCCCCTTCATAAAGTTCATGTAAAGTTGAATCGTTTAAAATGCTAATAACTTGACAGGGGCCACAGCTGTGTGTGTGTGTGGCATTTACATTAATGCCTTCCTTCTGGTTTCTGTTAATATTAACATGTCTTTGTGTATTTGCCATGTTTCTATATTTGATGTGTGCACATAGCTGTGTAGCCTTTGTGATTTGTGTGCACATGAGAGAGAAAGAGAGCGAGAAAGAGAGAGAGACTAATGGAACAGGTTGGTGGTGATTAATTGAAGAAATAGAGAGTTGATTGTAGTAATTAAACAAAACAAGGTAAAGCAAACGACTGGGCTGCCATCTGGGCCCGCAGGCTGAGAGCACACGCATTTACCCACTGCCAAGCACACCATTTATTTACCCATATAAAGATGCTAGGGGACCGTCTGGGGCTCACTGTGCTTATGTGTGTGTGTGTGCGTGCGCGTGTGCTTATACGCATTTTTGTCAACAAGAAAGACAATTTTATTCATCATATGGCAATGTGTGTACGTGCATGTGTAAACTAATGTTTTGTTTTCAAAGATAGAATGACTACTTTGGCGTCTCAATGGCAATGCTGGATATGTGTGAGTGTGTGTGAGTGTATGTGTGTGCTGTATGTTTATATCATATTTGCATCTGTGATGGTAGAGACATTCATCCAGTGTCACTCTGCTGATCATCTCTGCTGCTTTGGTGGATAAACACCACAATCAAGCGATGCTGTGATGGAGAGTAAATGTGCAGAGATGCATAACAGAGACATAGATGGCACCAGTTTAATTAACACACACACATCCAGATACACATGCACACGTGTGCTTGGCCATATAAACTCAAATGCAAACGCTTTCACGCAGACACACAAAACCATGCAGACATCTACCCACACACACTCCCAGGCTGTGTGTTATTTTTGAAGTCAGTCAACCATCAGCTAAATCTGGTCTCTTCATTTTGCCGGGCGCTTTAGAGAGAAAGCTGTGAGAGGTGGTGTACGCATATGAAATTGCTTACATTATATGCTGCAATGTTTTTCCAATGGGCTGGAACATATTAAGCTGAAAATGAATAGCAGGTCTTCTCGACACCATGTTGAGCGGTGGCTAAGCCTTCACTTCCCCTTCTCCGAGTGCTCCATCATAACGACAGCTGTCACTTTTATAGCGTGTGTATGCGTCTGCTTGTGTGCATATACTGTGTTTGTACCATATGTTTGAATTTATCTGCATGCATGTGTGCATTTATGTGAGTGTGTGTATGTGTGTGTGTTTGTTTGCCTGCTACTGTATAGCTGTGTGCAGTGGCCCCTCTATAGCAGGTCATGTGTTGAGACAAAGGATCACATCTGCCTGACTCCTGCTGGAAGGGAAGTCATGCACATCTATTTGTTTTAGCGCCGGTCGTACAAAGCAGGAAGATGTTCAAATGATGTGCATGCAGATGATTATCATAAATATGACATCTTTTATATACCCCAGCAGGTACAAAGTGTATGCATCTGAGCATATGCATGTGTTGGGGTACGTTTGTGATCTCTGTGTGTTCACATATGCATATTCATGGCTGTGCGTGCATGTTTGCATGTATATGGGTGTGTGTGTCAGTATGTGTGTGTGTGTGAGTGTGTCAGACGGTGGCTCATTGGTATGCTGAGTGTCTCCGGTTCCCCTGTGGTGCTGGGTGGGATAGGAAGCATCTGTCACCTCTGCAGAGATCCAGCATGCTGCCGACTTAACCCTTACAGCACCGCATCACCTGAGGGCTGCTATCTGAGAGAGAGAGGGAGAAAGAGAGAGAGGGAGAGGGAGGGAGAGAAAGAGAGGGAGAGAGATTTCTATTGGCAGAGCCACCCAGATGGGCGGGTCTCACGTCAGGATTTTGCTTTGATTGATACATTCGAGGGAGGAGCAAATGCAGACAGACATGACCTATCCCGGCAGGAGGAGGAGCCGTCGTTGCTGCAGCAACCCAACACCTTGACAACCTATTGGCCGACCAAGAAAATTGCTGACATATTACTCTCTCTCTCTCCTCCACTCTTTATTTTCTCCGTCTATATTCCTATTTCTAGGGACTAGGTATCTCTTTTTGTCTCTCTCTCTCTCTCTGTTTTGATCTTTCCTGTAGGTGTGTGTGAGGGGCGGTTGACACAAAGTGACAGCCATTACACACAGGTCACACAGTTGGGGCCAACAGATAGAATCCTACACACTTACTTCACTGTACAAACACATAGTGGAGGGGATAATGTAACAATAGGAAGAGTTGGAGAAAAACAGAGAGAGACCAGAAAAAAAAAATTCACTGGACTTTTCAGTGCCTGCTAAATTATTCTTGTTTTCAGGGGGTGTCTGTATAGACCTTATTTGAGGAAAACATTGTGACATGTGAAAAGCACAGGAGTAACTAATAACATTAACATTGGCTGCATTCCATTTATGTAAGCCAGGTCCTGGCTTTGTGCATGCTATCATCGGTTATCGTATAATTAGTACACCTGTGCTTTTCTTACTGAAGGCCTGGTCATATCAGAAAGTAGCACAGCAAAATTCATTCCCATTCCTTTCCCAAAGTATTTGGTTTTAGAAGCTTGGTGACACGGTGCTAGTTGGTTGACCAGTTTTACGCTAGCCAGATGGGGCGTGTTAGCGCTATTAAGTCAAAATAGAGATAGAGCTGTTTGCTTGCATTTCGTCCATAGCATTGCATGTCATTTTGTTCAATAGACTTTTATTGGACAGAGAAAAAGCTATTCAGGCTAATGAGTTTGCTAACTACTTAACAGTTTATTCAAAAGATGTAGTTATACCATCTGGTCACATAACTGTCTGTGAACCCTCTTTTTTGGAACAGTTTGTAATCTTGTGAGGCAGCTGGATCATATGAGAATCCATCTTGTCAGACTTCATATATGAGTTTGTGGCCGCTACGTGTGTGGTTTAATGCTAGGTTTGTGTGTGACGAAGTGTGGGAGAAGTGACTGTTTTTGCTGGAAAACAACAATGGAGGCTGCTAAAGAGGTTAGTGTAGATGTTGCTCGCGTCAATTACATCAAAACTTGTGAGTGTTTATTTAAAGAAGGTTAAAGAATGGCACTGAAGGCTTTTCTCAATGTTTTTGCTCTCCACTGGATTCAGTAATAGTTTGACTACTTTATATGTTTTGTTGATGTGATTGGTTGAAGTTCACCTATGATAGACAGTGATGGACAGATAGTACATCCAATCACCTGCTAACAGTTTTTTTGAAAGTGCCTGCCCTTTTCCAAACAGTTTCCAACAATGACTTCCCAGATGGTTCTGCGTAACACACTATCTGACACAGTCAGGTTAACTCGGACAGGAAGGTTAAAGAAAAGTGGATTGTGCAGCATAGCTAATAAGGTATGATACCTACCTCCACGGTCAAGATGGCTTCTTGGTGCAAATTTGTCGCCACAAGCAAATCAACTGATTGTAACATTCCATTAAAATGAATTGATTTCTCCATGAAATTTTACAGTTTGAAATTCTGGTTTGACCAGACCTGTAGACAAATCACTGAAATGAAAACACTTTTATTATCGTTTTCTGACTCTTTGTGTTGTTATAGAATTAAAAACAATGTCAGTATAGACCTATGGAATATTTAAATCCAAAAGAAAGAAACAGAGGAAACATATCTGTGCGTGTATCCTCCCTCCCTTGTTCATGTAAGTCTGTGCATGTGTGTGAGTATGTCCTCCGGGTGTCATTGAGCTCTGGTATAAATCAGCTGGGTGTGCGAGCGTTGGGCTGCAGTAAATTAGCCAGGTTTTAATTGTGTCTGTAATAGATGACTATAATTAGTCAGGGCTCTTCCTCAGCTTCTACTGCCCTGTCCTTCTAACCAAACTACACATCCCTTCATCTCTCCATCCTTCATCCCTCTGTAGCCTGGAGGGACAGGAAGGATCTTCTCTTCCTCCCAGGATCCCCCTTTTCTGACAGCTTCTCAGAGAAACCCACCAGAGAGAGGCCCTCTCCTTTTGTCTGTCTGAAGACCTATCTCTTTCCTCCTGCACATCTCATCAGGAAATCCTGTTCCCTCAAAGAAAATGTCATTTTCAAGGCAAGTCTTCAACTTCAGTTGTTCTGTCACCATTGCATTGTGGTCAAAAGACCAGTGGTGCTTATTTTACTTCCAGGTAGCAGCGACTTGGCATCTGCTGTCAAGGTGCAGAAGTTGTAAAGAAGACATAAATGGCAAATGTAGCAAAGTAAAAAGTAGATTACTAGCTTTAAAATATACTCTAGAAAAGAGTATGAGTACAGTTTAAAAAGAAGTGAGAAAAAGAGTAGAACTAATTTCCTGAAGTACTTTTTGAGATACATCAGATAATGTGTGTCATCCATACTGTAGCTGTATAAGCAGGAGAAAGTAACATTTGCTCAGACCCTTTATTGGCCGTAAAGCAAGTTCCTGTGATGATTGGTTGAGACACCTCAAAATCAACTTTTGAAAGTAACTATTTTGTTGATTTTATTTATTCCTGAAATGTTGTCCAGTCATGTGGAAATATAGCCTCTGAGGTCTCCCCCTCTTATGATACTGACTTTATGCTTCTCAGATACTATAAATTGGTGACACATTAAAGGAAAAAACAGCATAAAGTGTCTTAATCGGTCAGAAACCTTGCCCAGTCGTCAAACAATGTAACTTTCCGAAACAGACAATTTGACCAGCATCTATATTTTGCATGATTGGCTAGGCGCGTGGAACGTGAGAAAGTACAAGACATTTGAATTTCTATTTCAAGCTTTCTTTATTTTTCAATCAAACAATCACATCGGTCACATTTCATGTATGCAAACAAATGCAACAGTATGAATTCCTTTGTGGAAAGGTAAGGCATTGGGCCACCATGATACGGTGGCTGACAAGGGCAAACGCGCTGCAAACGGCAAAACGCTGCAAACACGGGAATAATGCAAAACCAAAAACACACAAACACATAAAACAAATGCAACAGAAAAATGCTGCAAATACCAAAAACACACAAAACCACAAAACAACTGCCAGGCCACTAGGGGGACCCGACCTGAGGGATGGACCAGTCCTGTGGGACCAGACCCGAAAGGCATGAATAATAATAAGAAAGTTGGCTAAGTTTTGGAGAGGAGAGTAAAAAGGTACGTTTTCCTTGATGTCTTTTTTAAACACTTGACAGTAATAAGAATTATTATAATATTCTTCTATAATATTGTAGAAGAACATTTTTCTATAATAGAATAATTATTATAATATTCTTCTATAATGTCTTTCGGGTCTGGTCCCTCAGGTCGGGTCCCCCTAGTGGCCTGGCGCACTTCCGTTTCGTGGAGCGAATTTGCAGCGTTTCTCTCGCAGTTGTTTTGTGGTTTTGGGTGTTTTTTGATCTCTAAAAATCACCTGAACTTCCAAAAGACCTAAACATCAAAAACAGCTGTGAAGGTGATCATAGACATGTCATATCACATGCAGCTGAACTTGGGCACGCAGATGCACACTTTACCTATGAACACACAGGGCTCCTGCAGCAATCACAGCCCCTGCTTGATAATCTGTAATGCACCTAATCACCAATGGGTCTAAGTGACAGAGAGGCGGTACCAATGGGATCTGACATAGCTGATGGCCTGCACCTGATAAGGCAGGACAAAACTGAAAAATGTTGCTGCAGGGGGATCCATGCGCTGATTAGGCTTGTGTTCGATTCCTCCGAGTGCCGATTCATCAGTGTCCACTAGCGCCCGTTTACCCGGTTCTCGGGTGTCAGTGTGGTCACATCGCTGCCGGGACCTCGCCAATCTCTGTCGCACAGAATCAGCGTCTGGGAGGGTAGGAGCTCACCCCTGCCCCATTCAAACACACACATACTCAGCAGTGCCCTGCCCCTAATCACAGCAACAAACATGATAAACTGTGTACACTAACCCTGCCTGTACACATACTGACCACACACACCTTCAGCCGAAACTGACCCACACACACACACACACACACACACACACACACACACACACACACACACATAAACACACATTAGTCCATTCTGAGATGTGACCCCCCCTGAAGTGCCTTGGTCACCAATCAGGACCACTTTGTCAAGGCACAGGTAACCGTGACGACTCTAATCCCTCGGCAATCGGCCGGTCATTCATCACCGCCGAGGGAAGGAGAACGAGAGGAGTGGTAGAGAGAGAGGAGGAGAAGGAGAGGGAGGGAGAGAAAAGGGGGGGAGGGTGTCACAGACAGGGGCAACGGTGCAGACAAATGGCCCCAAAAATTCAGTATTAATCAGCAACTGATTTGCTGCCCCTTTAAAGCCAATACCACTTAACGACTGGAGAGAGAGAGAGGGAGAGAGGGAGGGAGGGAAGGGATTGAGGGGAAAACGAGAAGAAGAGATGAAGAAATAAATGAAGAAATAAGGGAGAGAAAGATTGAAAGAGAAGAACGAGAAAGGAAAACACCTTATTCGAGTCTACTGTCGCATTAGGTGTTTGGTTTGTGACATAGTAAAATGCTGCGTAAGGTGCTCCCCTCACCACACACACACACCTACACACACACACTAGTAGCCCCTCTGTTGATTTGTCACTGGAGTTGATCAATAGCTGTGATGGAAACAGAATCAGCTCAGATGGATTAAACGTCCCAGTGGCTCTGACGTTATTTTCCCATTAAGAGAAGGCTAATCATTACACACACACACACACACACACACACACACACACACAAACACAGGTACGCACATTCATACACACACACAAACTGAAGCACATACATATGCATATGTCCCTACTGCACTGCATAAATGCAGTTTAATATCAATTTAAGCACAGTTAAATCCATAAACTAAAATAAAAGGACTTTATACACATGGTGGCATGTCTAAACACACACACACACACACACACACACACACACGCACACTGGAGGTTAAAGAAGCTGTGACTAAAGTGCTAACAGTGTGACTGTATTGATCCGATCTTGTTTCCCTCAACAACACATGCTTCTAAAACAAAAACCCACTTATCACTTGACAAGAAAGTTGAACATTTTTCACTTTTATTCCTGTAAGAAGACATTAGAGTAGACATTAATTTCTCATGAATAAAGACATAACATGAATCCACATTAAATTAATTATTTTGCATGTAATAGATTTTCTCACACATCACTCCCAAATCTCCCTCATCTTGATATTCACTGGTTGATTTGTGGTGACTGCAGTTATAATTCATATAACTTTCATACCAAACCATTCAGTTACCCCTCGTGCCCTGTATGGAAGCAACTGCATATATTTTTACTCTAACTTTCATTCCATTGTTTTTCTTTAATTTGTCACCCATCTCAAAACCTGGGGATATGAAACAATCTACACAGCTATATATACTAGAGGTAAGTGAGAATATATAGTGGGTTTTTCTTCTTTCACATTTTTGCAAACCAATGCTTTAAAAGTAAGGCTAGAGTTTTATATTTTTGGTATTGTCAACAAGTCTCATGAAACAAAAAAACAGAAACAAAAAAACTCTCACTACCTCCCTATCCTATCCGTGGTACTCAGTCTTGAGCCATTCATTTATACTGAATTTATCCTACTTGCCAGTAGGATAAATTCATTGTTGATAATTGTTGACATTAAGAAAAATACGGGATGTCACCAGTACTATCCTTTAATACCTTCCTAACCTAATACCAACCAGTGACAAGAATCAAGTTAACTCCATAAAACCCTGCCAGCAGAAGGTGGTTTAAGTATGAGTTAAGTGTAAAACAGTAATAAGGTAAATACTGTACATGACCAAGGACGCTGAGGTGAGGTGATACATTATACAACGTGTGATGCAGGAAAGAACATGAGGCGGGAGTGCAGAGAGAAAGAGAGAGGAGAGTGATAGCTCTGCAGGGAGGAAGCCTGAGACCATCTGCTGTTGGCTACCTGCTGTTCCCCCTCTCTCTCTGCTCACCTTCCTTCTCTTCTTTCTCCCCATTTCCCCCGCAGTCTATGAAGGTACTCAGTCAGTTAGTGTCAGATAGTCGGCGAACACACACCAGGGACTTCACACACACAGAGACTCAGACACACATGCAGTACAAAGCAAGCATTCAGTTAATTTGTGACTTTCTATTTTAAATTTATACTTTCCATTCGCTGCAGTGTTCGTCGATACGGTTAATTCTTTACCCCTCATGCCTCTTTTTCTCTCTGTCTCTGCCACTACACAAACATGCATACATGACACAAACACGCGTATATAGATACACAACAAACACACACACAAACTGTGAGAGGGTCTCTCTAATGGATTCTGAAGATTCCAATTTCCCCTCTGCCACCAAAGACAGAAAACCCTCTGAGCTCAATTACCCCTGTCTCACACACACCAGACGAGACCTCATGCACACACACGAACACACACACTTTGGACGCATCTTCACTTGTAATCATAGACGCACACCCACACATCCATGCACACCTTAAGCCACTGTGACATGCCGAGAATCACACAATCAGAGTCACGCAAGCAAACTGAGAGGAGTATTAGTCTAAGGTAGATTTTATGTGATAGGAGATAACAGGATGAGGGAGGGGAGAAAAATTGAGAGGTTGGTGGGAGGTGAGGTGTGGGGGAAAGGTCAGGATGCACAAAAAGTGAAGATGGTAGGATAGAAGATGGCAAGATGAGAGGATAGGCTGAAGTGCAAGATACAGAGAGAAATATGGGAGGTAGCAGAGCTGCAGAGGCAAAGAAAGATGTGAGATATAAGAGCAGACCGGAGAGGAGGTGCAGGCCTATGGCTTTTACAGAATCCACTCTTCCAGAAACCTTATTAAATTCTACAATTAGCTGAACGTCTCAGACTATAAATAGGCTCTCTTTTCCCATTCCGTGATGTCAGTCAGCGGGCCAGGCTTCGACTGTGGGGGAAACAAAACAATTTAAATTATAGCAAGGCTCTCTCTTTGTCTGGCCACCCTTTTAACGGGATAATTACTAGTCTATTCATTCGCACTCGGCCAGGGCGATATATCACCTCACTGCGCAGCGGCCCCGCTTTCTGTGATAAACGTCCTTTACTGGGGATGTGGGGAAGGAGTGGGGTGGGGGCTGAGGGTTAACGTGTGCCCGTTGATATCAGCTCACTGTCTTCCTGCTGGCTTTCACCAAAAGCCTCGTCCGCTAGATTGAATAGCCTCCTGCCAGAATCTGGAGAGCACCAGGAGCGCTGCACCTTGGTTTCTAGAGTGACACCGACACCCTCCCATGGGGCCCAGCGATGAGGAAATGAGCAAGAGAGGGAATGAAAGGGAAAGAGAGGGAGCGAAAGGCATCTATTATTCAGCACGGCCCCGACCCCTACATACGCGCGCCATTAAAAATAGGAAATCCATAGCGGAGACAAATGGCTTCTAAATGAAGCGCTACAGGAGGAGAGCGGAGATAGGGACCCCTGTCACATGCGCTTTAATTGTCTCCCGGGGCGATAAGGGGATTTATCAAATTCATCGTGCCAGTAAAGGCTGTTAGGCCTACGACAACGAGCGGTTGGAGAAACAGTGCAGCACGTGTTTGTTCGTTTAAAGATACGCGCCATGAGATGGGATGGGCAAGCAATTAGAGCGGTCATAAATTGTGCCAAGCTAAAACAACTTCAACGTCGACTGACTGTTACAGTTAAATAAAACCCAATGCATGGACTGGTCATTTGTAAATAAAAACACAATGAAAAGCGAGTTTCTAACTTTCTCAGGAAGCAACGACCAGTGATTGACACGCATTTACTCAGGTTTGTGACTACTTGGTAGGTACCTCTCAACTGCTGGTGACATCATGAAAAGAAACATTACCTTCATCCCCACAAACCACATTATCGTCTTCAGCAGCAGCAAAAATATTGCCTTGTCATCAGCCAAGTAGCCTTCACCAAAAAAAAAAAAAAACGCTCTAATGTGAGACCAATTTGACCTTTCTGAGATCACAAGTGCTCCTCCCACAGAGGCCAGAGGGGTGGAAGGAGCTACTGCTGGAAGGGTGGCAGCGTGGGGTTTCAGCAAAAGGGAAGGACTGGGACAGATATAACTCAGTGAACCTCTATGTCCTGAAAAATAAAAACAAGATTTTATTTAGTTAATAGATTTATTTGGCTGTCTGTGAGCAAGGCTTTTTGCACCAAACACAAATATGATTTGTTCAGTCATAGGATACGTCTGGTGATTCCTTTATGCCTTAGACCTCCATTGTTGAGTACAAAAAATATTAAAAACCTCACTGAGCCACACTGTTGCACTGGATGACACGTTCCGTAATGACAGTGAACATGGCCCCTGTAGTTAATTTTTAGTCAGTCTCACATAAACCCTTACAGACATGTATCAGTCCGAAGCTGAAAATGGTCCCCAATAAATGTGTTATTTACTCTGTTTGACTAATGTTTTCTAAAAATACAGTGCCCAGGTGTTTACGGAAATTATTGAACCGTTTTAATATAAGAAACTAAATGTTTGTGGCCCAGTTTTCAAAGACTTACATCCTTAGTAGGAAAGGATAAGCATGGGGCTATGTGCCATAGACCGGGCTGCAAAGTTTTGAAAGACATTGTTGGTTCTGGTCTTTCAATGGAATTTGTTGAAGATATCAAAAATATAGAATAAGTATCCTAGAATACTATCCCAAGCAACCTATTGTCTAAGCAAATCCATTAAGATGAACTCTTATATACACACACTTACCTTTTTTTCATACCAGAAAGAAGCATTTGCCAGTTTATGTCAGTTCAGTTGTTTCAGAATTCCATGTGCTAATCTAAACAAACGCTGTTTTTCAACAAACAAATTCTTGCTGCCACACTTCTCGTCTCCAGTTTCCATTTACATTAAACAAAGTGACATGTGCTCTGCTGCTACATTTGGGATGAACACCAGCTACTCCAGACTGAGATTCTAATTTGGTGTCATGCTGTTTATATTTTTGCTGTAGAGACACACGCAGACAAACATCCGTATTTGCTTTCTCAAAACACACAGAGGCATGCAGCATACATGGTTATGTTGTTGAGACATTATAAATGACCCCATTAAAATTAATGACAAAAGTAATTAGAATTTAATTAGAAAATGAGCACTTTTTATGATTGTTACAATTAACCCCAACTGATGTTACAACTGACCCTAGTTGTGGAGTGGATAACACCAGTGTGTCTCTCTGCTTTTGATACCAGTGCATTTCTCTTTCGACATTACACAGGATGCTTTGAATCAGACAGATATGAGTGCTCAATATCAAATTTGAAGTCTCTGGGCGAAATAACCACAGATTAATGAGGTAATAAACCAAAGGCGTTTCAGCAGTCCCTGTTCTCATTTAGAGTTGAATTTGGGAGGCAATTCCTTCTCTAAAATACTTCTGTGACAGTTATGGTCGGGAGTAGAGACAGAAAGAGAGTAGGAGAGAAAAATGTATCGACAGAAACCAAAAAAGTGTTTTATCTAAGTGGAAATTTAGATGAAAGCAGAAAAAAGCGTGTTTAGCTTTGTATCCCACGGAGAGTGTATACGTGTGTGTGCGAGCGTGTGTGCTGTCTTTTGTGATGGATGAATGACAGTCGGCATGGCAGCTCATCTCCTCTCAGGCGGCTGGGTGACAGAGAGAGATGTTACAGCGTAGAGACAGCACAACCACCACACTGGCAGGCAGGTGTCAGACACACACACACACACACACACACACACACACACACACACACACACAGACAGACAATCCAATACACAGGTATCCAAAGCATGCACCTGCATCCAACATCAAGAGCCCCTTCTTCCTCCCTGACTTTCTCCTGCCTCCCATTTCACAACGCCGCCACCTCTGTCCACCGACTCTGTCTACTCATCCCCTGCACCCCCCTCCACCTTCTCCATGTTCCCTGTAAGTGAGCTGTCTCTTTGTGGGCGGCGGCCTCCTCGTCTTCTTCGTAGCCTCAGACCTGAGCCTGTCAAATGCCGAACCCCCCACCCCCTCTCCCAATACCCCCTTTCCCAATCAATGGGAGCACCATGAAGATTTCACACACCTCAGGCAGGCGTGAGGCAAGCAAGAGGGGGAGGAGGAGGAGTGTCCTGGTCGCCTGGGGGGGGGGGGAATAGAGGAATGGGGGGTGGCGGAGGGTTGGGGAAGGAGGGTGATTTAGACTGTCAGGGCGCCAGTTTGGTGGAGAGATGGGGCTTCTCTTCCTGAGTCAGACAGGGCCAATAACTCATTAGAGAGAGAGAGATGTAGAGGTGGAGATGTGGCAGAGAGGGAGATGAGGGGAGAGCTCCTCGCCACAAAAGCAAGGAGATTTTTTGTCTCCTTTTGCCTTTCTCAACCCCTTCCTTCTGTCTCTCCTCTTTTTCTTCTGACCCCATCCTCCTCATCTCTCCTTTTTTATCACCACCCCCACACCACATACCCCTTCCCCTCTTTCCCTCGGCATCTCCCGCTAACCCCTCTCCTCCTCCTCCTCCTCCTCCTCCTCCTCCTCCTCCTCCCTCCTCTCCTCCCTCCTTCCATCTGTCTTTCTTGCTGCAGTGCCCATGCTGCCAGGCAGTATAAATCACATCTCTGGGCTTGGCTGCAATGGGCCTGAAAATAAAAAGGCATAAAAGTGTCGGGATGAGCTACGGGCTGGGGGGGAGAATTCCTTTATGATGGGTCTAAATCCTCCTCCCGCCTCGCGTCCTCCCCGGCACACACACACACACACACCCACACGCACACACACAGATTGCTTGTAGACGCATGCACATGCCCAACATACGCCTCTGAAATGATCCCCCCCAAACAGCAGCAGTTTTGGTCTCTCTCTCTCTCTCTCTCTCTCTCTCTCTCTCACAGACACCTGTGCAAGCCTCCAAACACACACACACACACACACACACACACACACATCATATTAAGCTCTTTGTTGGCTGTGATCAAAATTGAGATGTCTTCTCCCTGTGCTCTTTCTTTAAAGGGACAGTTCCACGAAAACTCTTGTCTACGTTGACATAACCCTGTCGCTGTCATCTGCCCTTGCTAGTGTTTTGCAGTGACCCTGGAGACAAACTGCTCTTCTTCTTCAACCCAAAAAGAGCAGGAAGCAATAAAGGACAGTTGGAACGTCAACTGCAAATTGATAGCAGTTCATTATCGACTCAAATGTGCAAAGGCAGGTTGAAAGAGCAGTTGTGCTGCTTACAGCCTTTGAAATATTTCAGTACTTGTTATCAATGATGTAACTGCTAAAGGAATGAGAGCTGGATTTTTTGAGAATTGAAAAATGTACACCAGTCCTTATAACATGATGAGAAACAAGAAGTTGCAGCTGATAAAAGGATAATGGTTGTGCAGAGAGGGACTTTTGGGGGCATCAAATTCAGAATTTTGTTCACAAAACTGATATACAGGGAGCTACAGGTTTATTCTAGTATTAATGAGGGGTAAATGCAGTGGGTGTGAGAGTGAATGTGCCCGAGTACGCAAAGTCGTCCTTCTTTACTGTCTAAGATGGATTTTACAAAGGTTTTCACCCTGGATTATAGCACAAAGGAGAGTCACTTCACTGTGTATAATGGTAATTGTGGACAATTTATGATCTTTCTCGTCTCCATTTATGTATAGTTCTGAGTAAATAAACCAATAAAAAATGATTGAGGCAGCCTATAACATATTGAAATGAACCTGCTGGCAGAGATGCATTGTAAAGGTTGTCTAAATGATTATGGGAATGAAGATGGAGGTGAATGAAAGCACGCTGAATGGGCAACTCCATCACCTGCTAAAATCAACCTATAGCTCAGAGTTCTCCTTTAATCTATGTCCCGATGTGCACTTTGTCAATTCTATTAGATCACGCTGTGTGTGGTATGAACACATGCACGCACACACACATACACACACGTAGAGTGATGATGATAATGGTGAGCACCTCCCTAGGTGAAGCCTATTCAGTCACAGTGGGAGCCATCTCAGACCTAATTATGCTTGGTTTGGCGTTTTAACTGTATTGATCAAAAATGCTGAAACAAACGAGAAATGCTTATCAAGCTGGAAAAGAAGAGCCCTCAGGAGATGGTGTGTGTGGGGGGGGGGCGCCTGTGTGTGTGTGCTCCACAGGAGTGAGTGAGAGTGATGGCATAGGTCTAAGAGGTGGTGAGATATTGGTGGTTGTAAAAAATTGCAATTCTGAGCTTATGAGTTATTAATTACAGCCTCCCCTCCTTCACCTCTTTTTACCAGCCATTATAAATACTGCAACACACACACACACACACACACACACACACACACACACACACACACACACACACACACACACACATTTCTACACATATATGCACACATATGCAGGCCCCGGGACATGCGCAAACACGCACACACATGCAGGATCGTGCACAAACTCGCACGCACAAATTAGCTCGTCTATACTAGCACTAAGTGTACAATACCCTGCTCTGATGAGCAAGCTCCCGTCGACCTTGGAACTCTCTGGAAAGACAATGCAAGGGGAGCCATGCTGCGAAAGGGAGGAGGTGGGGGTGGTGGGAGCAGATAAGGTGGAGGGAGGGATGGAGAGGGGGAGACAATAGATGAGAGAAGGAGGGAGGGAAGGAGAGAGAGTGTGTAAGTGGTGCTGCTCAGTATAGGCCAGGAGGGCAGTGCTCCCTCCCTCCTCTCCATCTCAGCTCATCTTGAATGCAAATGTGGTTTCTATACGGTTCCTTTGTGCCGCTTCTAACTGCTCCAGAGAGAAGCAATTACAACTGCTCCATTCACTCAGAGAGAAAAAGACACGCATGGATAGAGAAGGGTAATTAATAAAGAGATGGGAGGGATGAAAGAGGAAGAGAGGGGGTGAACACGTACCTGTGGCGGAGCTTCAAATAGGACTTGATTATTGATTGTAAAGGCAGCTTTGCTATTGACACACACTGACGCGGAAGCTGACCTGACTCATAATTTCTGACCAAGTACTCTATGAAAGGTCAAAGGTGAGAGGTCATTAGCATTACATCAGAAGTCTTATGTATGTAATGCAGCAGTACTCTGTAAAATATGCTACATCTTTCTTAAAGCTGTTATTCCTCCAATCACTGATTCAGAGACTTGAACCCACAGAAAATATGGAATCAAAAGAACTCCATCTAGATATGACATCACCCACCATCTTTCTCCTTCTGCATACAGATAGTTGCAGTGTCAGTGCCATATCCTATTGCAGTGGCTCGGTGCTGCTGCAAGGTATGGTGGGAGCTTTTATGGCAGTCATTTGGGCCTCTAATATGTCATCTCCATTAGCCAACTTTTAACACTCGCAGATAGATGGCCCTATGACATTTATCTGCACATGGGTCGTATTTTAGCTGTTAAATGGCTAGCGATGTGTGGAGTGAGTGCAAAATGAGTGTGTGTGTGTTTTAGGCGTGCAGTGGTGGGGTTGGAGAGGGAGAGGGAGATGCATTGACTTTTAATGATGCTCTATGCAAAAGCACTTTAGAGGTAATAATCACAAATACAATGCAAGTAGTCACCTTTGACCCCCACCTCTTCTCGCCTGGTGCTGAAGAGAGAGTAGAGAGGAAAGGGAGCCGGCTGCGAGGTTGAGACCTCCAGGCCTCCTTCCTCAACAGATAGACAGCTGAGATACAGTGAGCCAGGTGCCTGCAGCGTCAGCAAAAAGAAAAAAAGAACACAAAAATAAGAGAACAGCTAATTAACTTACCACCCTATAGAGAGATGAGAAGAAGTAAGCAAGCGAGGGAAACAGAGGAAAACAAAGAGAGAGTGAAGAGGAGAGTGATGGAAAGAAACTATGGGTGCAACAACAAGCGCAGGGGCAGGGTGAGAGTTACGCAGGCTAATTGCTCATATAGATTTTGCCATTGTTGGCTTTTGTAGGGTCAAGGAGGTGAAGCCATTCCCTGTGGTGGCTTCAGGTGAAAGTCTAAATGAGCTAATAATTTAGACTCATAAACTAATACTAATATTGACTGCCACCACATATATTAAAAAGCATTTGAAAGATTCCTACCATAAAACAGTTGTAAATATGATATACCATCTTGTCATTTAACTTATCACATGCAGCAGAACCTTTTCCCCCCAGCACATAAAAACACCATCCACTATACGCTGCATCAAAAAATGTTCTTTGTCGTTTTATGTGTTGCCTTACAGGAGCTCGGTCACCTGTCCAGAGGCACTGAAGTTGACTAATGTGACAGAAAATTAACAATTAAAAATTTCACACGGGCCCAGAGCCACTGCAACGTGGGCCGTTCACAACTCAGTGGACACCCTAATTGCTTTGAAATACAATTGGGTTTGGGCTTTGTTTTGTGTTTTGGAGGTATGAAGCGCATCAGTGCACACTGGAAATTGAGTTATAAATTACCGAGCTGAAATAGACATGTACCGTGAATACTCAATATCCAAATGCTAGATGTTCTCCCCTACAAAAAAGCAGATGCGTGCATGTACACACAAAAACACAAGATGCCACTGCTTGCAGTTGCATTTCATTTTGTCAGGAAATTGACTTGCTCTGAACCAAACAGGGTGTGTGTGTATGTTGTGCTGTATGGCTGTCATGGGGTAGGTTGATAAGGTCAACCTTAACAGCAAACAGAGATGGAGCACCCCGACCACAAACCAGTGGGACTCAGAAAATGACAGTGGATGAGGAAAAGAGAAAATGTTCATTCATCCACAGCTTTCCCACCAGTGTATACACTGTATACGTGTGTGCGTATGTGTGTGTGTGTGTGTTCACAGCTGTCTGTGTCTTCAGACACACTGTGTGTATGTATGTGTCTGGGTTTGTGTTTGCCGTATGAGTACAGCTCAGTGGCTGGTGTGTGAAGTCACTGACAGCTTCATTATGGTTTGCCCGCACAGGGAGACAGCACCATCCAGGGGAAGGAGAGAAGAGGACAGAGACACGGGACAGAACAGGTTTACTGTTGGGTCGGCCCACGTCAATTCAGCAGCCCACAGAGGGAGGGGTTGGGGTAGGGGACAGCTTCTGTCTCCTTTAATGAGCCTTTGCTTCTTTCATCAGCTTTCAATTTACAGGGCTGTCCAGCACTCCTGCGTCACAACACACACACACACACACACACACAGTTTGAAGCTGTCTTGTTTCTTGCAGGTGATTCCCAAGAGTAGTCTGTAATAGTTAAATTAATTTGCCATCTTCCTTTAATTAGACCACCTCACCAGGGAAGGTAATGATACTGGGATGAAATGTGACCAGCAGTGGACCTCTTCTCATCACTATCGCAACACTAAAGAAGCTAAAAAGCTACATGCACATACACTTGGTAGATATATGGTGCATTAACACCTACCTATAGTAGTGAGAGATTCCAGTTTGAATACATTTCTCAAACCCAGTGCAGCTTGATAATCAATGATTGATATGGGCTAAGGTCAGCTCAATTGCACACACTAGTTTTGCACCAACCATGTCTTAAGATAGAAAAATAAGACATGACTTTAAAAATTAGACTAACGATCAATGCAGAATGAAATACAGTACAAATGAAGTCTGAATCAACTTTATCAGCATTGTAGACCTATATGCCACTACTGCATTTACTCAGATCAAAGTCCTATGATGTCTACACTCCCTCTACTGGGCTGTTACAACAATGCATGACTGTTGTGTTTATCAAGATGTGTTACATGTCAAGGCCCAGCAAAGAAGTGCTGGCCAAATTCAACACAATATGAAATAATCAATTAATATTTAAGAAGCAAGTCTTGTTTTTTTTCTTCAAAAAAGACAATTTATTCATCCATTAACAAGTCATAAAAGTATTTTCAAATATTTTTCTAAAAAAAAAAAAAAAAAAAAAAAAAAAACACCCTGTCTACAATTCAAAACATCCCTTACTAACCTCAGTACAGCTTCAGTGCAAATAAAAATATACATAGGAGATATTTAAGAATTCAACATTATAAATGTAGGTTTACTATACATTTTTTAAAACAGGGTTGTTGTTTTTTTCCCCAAATACACACCAAATTAAATGACCATGATATAAAGCAATTATATTTAAAACAATGTCAAAGGGAGTTTATGAAGTTAACAAAAGTAAAACAAAGCTTTTAGCCCTTTGAAAGATAAGAAAAGCAAGAGCTCCATGGAGTATCACAAACAAGCTGATACACTGATGACCAAACAGAGGCGAAGGCGGTCAAGTATATGTACAGGGCATCAGGGCGCAATCAGTGGAGTTTGGGATTCTGAAAGACAATTCAACAGCTCAGGGTCTCGGTCAGAGGACTCAAAGAAGCGGAGGGAGCTTCTGTGCAATGTAGTGTCCACGCTTACTCCCAAACCCGACGATGAAGAGCTTCTGTGGGGAAGACGAGGGAGGGAGTCAATTCAGGGAATAGACATTCAAAACTGCTCTTAAAAAAAAAAAAAAAAAAGTGCAAGTGGTTTTGTCCAAGCTCGTACCTTTCACAGTCAGAGTCACAGCAGGCTTTGTCCTCTAATCTACCGATGTAACCGCTGTTGGAACGCTGGATGGCTTCAGCCACTGTGTACCTGGTCTTACCACGAGCACACCTTTCGATCTTTGTGATGCTGAGGTTTGACTGGAGGAACAGATGGAGTCGACTGTCTGATAACGACAAAGGTGCTTGAAGAACACTAGAGGAGGACGGGGGTGGGGGGTGGGGGGGGTATTAAATGATACAATGTCAACCGGTGAACTTACAAAAAAAACATTTAAAATAGTGTGGAAAAGGTCACTTAAGTCTAAGAGTGCTCTTGCTTTCAGCAGATTAATTCTTAACAGCCATTTTGGGGGTGAAAACAATACCACTAGGTGGCAATGCTATTGCTGCCATTGCTTTAGCTGCAGAGCTACTCACTTTTCTAAAAATTCCTGCATGCCCTTCATCCTTTGTGAGACCTGCTCTTTGTTCCTTAGACTGAAGAAGGGGTTCCAGGGCGGCAACTTGGGTAATTCTCTGGACAGAGAACAACAAAGCAAATGAACTTAGAGAAAATGTATTGCATATGGAATGTTATTAATGAAAAAGTGTCAATTTATGATATGAATCTGAGGTATGAGCATACATGATGAGAGCATTCTGTTCCAGACAGTGACGCAGCCAAACAAACTCACTGTAACGGCGCCTTACACAGGAGGTCTTCTTTCGAAAACACATGCTATTGGTCTAAAAGAAAAAAAAATAGAAATAAAAATAATAATAAAAAAGGGGACAACAATTCAATAGACTTCTCACATAAACTTGAATACAAATATGATCTAAATCTAGAGCTTCCCTCCCACAAGAGGCACTTACATGTAAATAGATCTCATAGTCGACGTGTGCATGCCAGAGGTCGTCTTTAACAAGCCTTGGATCCCGAACACAAATGCTGATAAACTCCTAAATTGAAAAACCAAGATTGACTCATTTGAAAAGAGGCTGTAAAGATGCCTGTGTGTAAATCCAGTTGTAAGTGCAAAAATTCAAGACAGACAGGAAAAGTGAAGGAGCACGCTTGATCACTTACAGTTTTTGACAGGTTGTCTAGCATACTGTCCATAGTGGGTACAAAAACCTGCCAGAGAGAGAACAAATAGAGCTTGTTGCATTGAAAATGATCCCTCCAACTTTCAAATGTTAGGTAGTAATTAAATTACGAAAGTAAATTACGAAACACTAATAACCAATCCAGCATCCAAAGTCCAATGTTTTCAATGCAGTCTGTTTTGTGAAGCATGGGCCTGGTGATTAATACTTTAAGCACTCAAAAGAACAAACATTTGGAGCTGATGCAGCATAAAGGGGAACAAAGGGCAAGTAGGTGGATTTAGATTGAGGGGGGAGAAATCTTGACTTAAACAACAAAAACACCTTAATATGGACTCACACATACATATAAACCAAAACACAGTTGGAAACAGCTCTTTGCCCATTCACTGAATAACAATGGCTATCATGATGAAAGTTTGCCATTACATTTTCAAGCAAAGCAAAATTGTTGAAACATAATTTTCTTCTTAGATCAGTGACTGCATGGGATAACTTTTCCTTAACATTCTGCAACAGTGTTCCTTCACATGACAGACATATCTAAAGGCTTTAGCAACATGCTGAATCATCTGCTCTTTAATGAGAGGCATGCCATTTACCAGCAGTCTAAGCAGAGCTAATCAATCAAGTCCAAAAACATTTGCAAACAAAGTCCTGAGTTCTTAACAATTTGTTCATGGTAGCAAGGAAAAATGTTACTGCTGTTTAAGGAAATCAATAAACTGGGCCAAATCCTCTGGTCAGATAGGAATAACAAGTGAAATCTCAATGAATATAGCAACTTACATTTTTCCCAACCACTATAGGTTATTTAATACAATCACATTTCTTTGGGCAGCATTATGCACAACTAGTGCACTAAGTCACCAATTTACAACCCCCCAAAAAGTAACCTTCTTGTCTTAATCAAGGTTCATAAGGCCGGACTGAAACAAGGCATTAACATCTGCAGAACCCAAGCAGGCTATGTCCTAAATAGCCAACCAAATAAAAAAATAACAAATGAGGTCCTGACATTTTTCAGGTACTATTAACAATAAAAGTAGTACAACTAAACTAGATAGCTAGTGACTAACTACCATTCCTTGTCAAATAAACAATTATTTAATAATTATCCAACTAATTGTTACAGGTAGAACATTGCTGTAGACATATTGACAAATTAAGGTAAAGAAAATCTAAAGTTTCTCCTGCCTATGGAAGAAAAATATCTGCAACAAATACGCAAAACATCAAGATCTGATTTAAATTTTAATTATAATGTGATCCTACCTTCCCTCTTTTTACTTGCCGAGCAGTAATCCGGTGTTTGTGAACAACAGGAGCAGCTCAGTGGAGTGGCTTGAGGCTCAGCCCTGCCTGGACTCAACTAAAACGAACTGTTGACCACTCAGTGGGACCTCACCCTCTGTGTTTGATCACGTCTTTTCCGCTGCGGGAAGGCCACATCGTTGTAAAAATATACACCAAATAAAAGTCTGTAAAATAATAATTTTAAGTTGTTCGACGGAGGGACAACGATATCCCGCTCGCAAGAGACGTCACAGCTGTGTCCTCAACGCGCACCTGTCCCCAATTCACTTGGTGCGATCAGTTTAAATGGTCTCACCTGGTGGGAGGAAGCCAGCTAATGGTGATGTCGTGGAATCATTATCAAAAATATTGACGTTTTCTTATACATGACCTATTTAGGTTCCATGGCCTAACCTAAAAACAACCCTGCCATCTCAGGAAAAAGCTGCTATATTATTGTCCATCCAGTATTTCCACTTATACAATGTTTATCTAAATTAAAAAAAAATTTCAGATAAAATAATAATAATAATAATAATCCTTTATTAATGGTATAGTGAACATCCAACCTAGACCTTTCACTCACGACTGTTGCTTTTGAAGACTGAGGGAATGTGCCCCAGCATTAACATCCAAACATACATTCACACAGTTTAAAACTACCACTTGCTGGAGTCTGATTCCAGTAGGCCTATAATAAAATCAATACTTCAGAATCTCATGTTTGGAAATAAAATTTTCAAATTAATGTTAAATGTGAGGGTTGAAACAATGTTAAAATTAACTGAAAAACAATTATGAAAAAGTACCTGTTTGCAGACTTCATTTTTGGTGTCCAGGAATCATGACCTACATTTTTTAAGAATCCAGATTTTATTGGATATCTTTGTTGTATGTTGACATTTTCACTCATTTTCTCACTACAATATCTGTTACCCTTTAACCCTATATTCTTCCAGTTCCATCCTCCATTGACATGTAACAATTATATTCACATTGAACCATTAGAGAAGACAAGAAATGTCATAAAAGTAAAAGCCACAGTGATAACAACTCTTTCCAGTCCATGACTAACACTTTAAGTCTATAATTATATACAATGAAAAAGTGAAGCTCAGGTTTTGCGGTAACGGTAAGACGAGTACAGCCACTGACCACCTTGCTGCAAAGTTTGAAATATACAGCTGCAGCTAGTTACATTTGGCAGGATGCAGTGTGTTGCTGAGGTAGTTTGTTGACACTGGGCGGCACAGTAAGCATTTCTCATAAAGGAAAAAAGAGGTAATTAAAGCACAACACAGCAGCAACAGGCCTTACGGTCCATTTAAAACCATTTAAAACACACAGGACAGTTTCACTCTCAATTCAGCCGTCTCTCATATAACTTCTACATTGGTCAATTTCTGTTATCAATCACTTTTACTCTTTCACCAAGTCTGATACCAGCAATGTTACTCTCCTGACACAGAGTAATCACTGACAACCTTCAATATCACCACCATGGAAGGAATAATATCACTGTGTGCACACATTGCCAGCAATAAGACATGAGAACAAAATCAATGGGTTCTTACCAAAGTGCTCCGAGGTCTATTCCTAAGTGCTTTCCAGCCCAGGAGTGGAGGTAAACACCACTAGTGGGAGGTGGCCTTAAATGAATACTACTCTTTTTCAAGTGAAGGTATTAAAGGGAGGCTAAGGTCTGCTCATTTGCATATAAAGGTATCTTTATCTTTGGTCAAGTCAGCAGATAACACGTCCTTTCATTGACTGCTATTCGCTTTCAACGTGTTATGATTGGCTACAGCAGAACAGTTTTCTTTGGGCTTAGCTAATCTAATTGTCTGGTTATGGCTATGAGTGCAATTTAACAAGTGCTGAAGAAATAATTGACTACTCTGGACTATAGACAAGCATCATGTGCTATACACACTAAGGCACAGATAACACCCATGCATGTCCACACAAAGTCCTTTCCTCCACTCATATTGAAATTTAAAAAGAGGCGTTTTTGGTTATTATATTTCATGCAGCAACATGAAGAATTTACTATGTAATTAGAAGTGCTTGATCATGGATTGGATCTTGTTCTACTTGTAGAGCTATCATGTGCATTTGTGTTGTGAAGTTGTGGTGAGATGATCTGAAGACATTAGCATACAAGTGATTATGCTGGCCTGATTAGAGGTTTGACTTAATCAAGGTATTCCAGATTTAGGCTGCCCCATGAAATGTGATAACACTCTAACTCTAAAATAACACTTTTTCTTTTAAAGCTACTGCAGGCCTACTTTTACATGGGAACTTGTGATTGTTTTGGTAGGACTCCTTTCCAGTAGATCTTTAATGTAGGGAGAATTTAATAGCGTTCAGCTTTTTCTTTTAAGCACTCAACATAATGAGATAAAAAAGTTAATTTAGAAACATTTTTGATACCATTTGCAAGCTATTTGGAAAAGACCCTTACTGGCTGTTTAGGAGTGTCTTGAGGGATGTTTCTATAGAAACTGAAAACTCAACACTAAAGCACAAAGGTCCAAAGTCCATTTCCCATGCCCTAATGCCAGTCATGAGACTATTCTGCTTACTGTTGCAGAGGCAGCCATGCCATCTGGATACATGGCCTGAGAGACCCATCTCAGCTGTTAGAGGGAGTACTGAGGAGTTTCTGAACTTTAATGATGTTAAAGGGTGTCACCCCAGATTGGCAGATTTACTCAGGCAAATGTAACAATGCCACAATGGAAGGTATTCTGGTATAAATGAGTCCTGCATAGAAAAAATTCATACAAATTAAAAGCAAAAGAGGGATTTGGTCTGATTATACTACTGGGTAATTGAGCTTCTCATTTTATGTACAAATGAACTGATACTTTAAGACTAAATAGTGGAATAAAACTACTATACATATGCAGACCGGACACAGATTGAGGTGAGCTAAAGTATGTTCCCACCACAGTGACTTACCTGATGAACATCATTTGACTCTTCAGTATTGAAGCTTTTACTGTCATGTGCAGCAAATGACAACAAAAGGAAATCATACTGGCCCATCAGGAGTTTTAGTTTGTATTTTACCTCTAACGGTAAAATACAAACTAAAACTCCTGATGGGCCTGCTTAAACATTACATAAACTAAACAGGGGGATTTGGTCACATAAAACCTTTATTAGAACTTCAAATTAATATTTACAGTAAGAGTATACAAAATGCACTTTTAGAACAAAACATTAGCACTAGTGTGGAAAAAAACAAAAAACAAAAATCAGCATCTTACATGAGATTGAGATGGTGATACAAGAAGTGGTCAACAGCTTGACAGACCAAAGTAGCCATTTAGAATTTACAAAATTTGACCAGGAATGAATTTGGGTGGGTGTTGGGTTCTATCAAAGAGTATAGTTCCTAAACTGCCATCACATAAATCATAATATGATAACGGAAGACTTCATTATACAGCACAACACCATCACCAACTCCCTTACAATCAGTTCAGCTAATATGTACAACAACATAGCTCTCCTTGACTGCCACACAATGTGAGGGTTGAAACATCTCCAAAAAGAACTAAGATAGCTAAAACTAGAAGGCAAGCCAGAGGAGAAAATTCAGTCCTGAGGAAAAGGGCATAGGTGGTGCAAAGGACTGCAGCAACCAGAGGGAAGTACTACTGAGCTTCATCCTCTGGACAGGAATGCCATGTCAGTCTCTCCTCATAGAAGGAAATGACCACCTGAGGGCAGCGAGTGTTGGCCTCACGAGCAGGGACCAAATCTGCTTCATCTGAGTCTTTCCTAAAGAAGAAGAGGAAGAAAAACATTACAGCAACTGCAGACCCTGATTACTACAAACACACAAGTTTTCATCTATTCAGCTACAACACAGTCAACGATCATCACAAGTTATAATAGACTTCCTGATAAAGGATAATAAAGGTTTCAAGTGCAGAAAATTAAAAAAGGATGACAGTTTGTGCAGCCCTCCCTTTTGAATCTTTCCTAAATATGAATATTTCCTTTTGTACTCACCATTTCATCAAGAACATCAACTCCCCGCTACTGTCTGTTGCACCAATGATCCGTTCTGGGTCGAGGTTCCTAGCAAAGCCACGTGGTTTCTCAGCCTGTAAGTGGTGCCAAATGAACACATGAGTATATGCAAGAAACTGGAACAGGTATTAATGATTTTGTTTTCCCAGATGATATAGAGCAACTTTGAGCCTGACACCATAATGATTGCTTGATCCAAAGCTCTCTCCAGGATAGGTTTAGTAGCTGCTGCATTTCATTTCTTACTTGGATATATTTCAGTACATATCATGGAATAAGGTAATGTTTTCATAAAACGTTTTGCCATTTATCTTTTTCTAAATGTGAGATATCATCCTCATGTGAAGAATTCACACTGAAAAAATTCAACTGTCTGGAAGTATGTAAACCTAAGTGAACTTACCACATCTTTCTTCTTTGCTTCCGTCTCTGGCTCATCTGTTGATGCCTTTCTCTTAACAGGAGCAGGCTTCTCTTTAACGTTCTTCTGTGCTTCCAAAAACCCGGAAATCAGCTCTGGGCAATCCAGGTTCTCCTCTGGTTCCCAAGTATTGTCAGCACTAAACGAGCAGGAGGAGGGTCAGCATTTGCATCTCAGAACATCCCTCAAACACAGATCTCCATCGATACAGGTGCAAACAGTATGGTCGACTTTAAAAACTAACTTGTATGCAGAAAAGCAGCCGATTCATGCAACCAAAGACTATGGACAAAAACATAGTACGACCCCATACCAGGGAAGCACTTCCAGCTCTGCGGGTGTCCCAGGAAACTCACTCTGTGAATCCTTTCCACTTCAGGAAGAATTCTACTTTCCCATTGACAATTCGCTGGTCAAGGACCTTTTCCACAACAAATTCCTCAGGTTCTTCCTGCATCTCTTGTGAATCCTTCTTGCCCTTGGTATTCTGCTTCTTTCCCATGTTGTGCACTGAAAAGGAGGAGGAGGAGGCGTGAGATAACTTCAACTTCAGCTTTTTGCAATGCCACCTTAAATTCCACATGTACATGCATAAAGCTACTACTTCTATCCACATTAAGTTGAAGGTAATAAAACAAAGCCAACATGTCCCAAATCAAGCACAGCGTAGGGGGCCGTAAACAAATTATTTGTGATAGCTGACGTTACACGGTAATGCACACGGACATGGCAACGCGTACAAACCAATAATATTATAATAAGTAGCAGCTCAGCTATGCGTTGTGCAAAACAATACACAAAGCTAGTCAAATCATGAAATGGCGTTATGTACGTTAACGTTAGCCAGCATGCTAACAGTACGTTAGCTCATTTTATTTCAGGCCTGGGCGGTAGATAAAATTCCCTTGGCTTTATTGTACCACCTGCATTGTTACGTTGATTAACAAAGAAGCTTGGTGCAGAGAAACAACTTAAAGCATAATAAGCTAGCTAGTCGTATAACATTAGCAATTTCAAAAAGCTAATTATATTTTACGCAAGGCTCGTAACGATAAAAATACTCAAATGACATTTAAAGGCCCCAGGATACAACTAAATCCTGGAGAAGACACGTCTACCTTAAACTAGCTGGCGCTAATGTACTCAAAACAATGCATTATAGTACTGAAACACAACACTGACAATGTATGCATGTAAACAAGCTAAAATAGTATAGCTAGCTAACACAGTTGGAGTAACGTTAACATTATAGCTCACTCTTTCTGCGAAAACTGCGTTCCTGCTACAAGGTCCAACTTGGAAAACAAAGCTAGCGTTAGCTTTCCTGTGTCAGGCAACAACATTTACGGTAGGTGTTGCATGATGCAACGTTTGAAATAATTCATTTATGCATACGCACCCTAAAACCAACAGGAATTGCTCGGCTATGCCTCCTTACCACGCGGTCAGCCTTCGCTTTATCTCTTGTCTGCAGTACTGCAGGGCAGGCGCCAAAAGCCCTGGGTGACTACGGAAGCCAGGACGGACAATGCGCTTCGCTCTTTACTGTTGTACCTCGTGCTATACCGTCTATGGCCTCGTGGTTAGGTGATGTTAAGGTTTGCCCATCCGTCCTTCAAAGGCTGCGACGTGGATGTATACCTACAAGGTCTAAAGCTATTTTAACTAAACTAAACTAACTAAAGTGTTCGTAATACATTATTTTGAGCAAATGTCATAAGAGTGCATTAAAAATAAAGAAAGTTAGCTTGTGTGTACCCTTTCATTTTCTGGTTGTTCAAACACAGGTAGGTGTGCTCTTAAAACAGTGGGACAAGAATGAGACAGTCTTGGTTGTTTTTTTTTTTTTTTTTTTCAGAAATCAGAAAAAAAAAAACAGGGTCTGCAAGAGCATTTCAAATTCCCTAAGCAAAATCATACTAGCAACATTCAACAATCATCATGCAATCAAAAAACATTTTCCCCCAGCAACAAAGAAAAACAGTTTGAAGTTTATACAAACAGCAAAGTAACCTCTAGGTCAAACCAGAAAATTAAATACAAATTTATGAAAGACTAGAAAAACAAACAAAAACGTAATGAGTCGCACATATTAACTACTTCTTGCACCATTCTCCATTTGAATCACTTACTGACTCATCTGGCTGTGTAAAGTGGTGTGGCCATGAATAGGATGGCAACTTCTACTAAATACTTAATTTAACTCTCAGATAATCTCAAATATATAAAAAGCAACATCCAAAACAACATTCAAGCCTATTAAATAGAGTTGGTGATTGCATTTTTTTCAGTAATGGGATGGTTAAGGTCCATATAGGGCCATTTTAATAATGAAGAATTTGTAGTTACGAGTGCACTTAAGTTCCCCTAAAAAGGGTATTTTTTATTTAGCCAAAATCTATAACATAAACTAAGGCATGAGGTAGAATATAATTTTGCCAAAACTGTTGAACTGTGAAATGAAAGGGTAAAGCAAAATTGGGCTTGAAACTAATTATTCAATATTATTTTATAACATAATGGTAGCCTCTTAAAAACATTTTGTTATGGTAATGTGCATCTGTGGATCATGTACACACACACATAATATCCAAAACACTTATCCAATGCAAATTAAGGCCGTGTCAGTTTAATCATTGGTATATCGTTTGTCATCAAGACATAGGGAAAACAACAAAATCTTTTTTTTTTAACATTTCAGTTAATTTTTTTTTTTTTCATGCCCTCAAATATCTGAAGCAAATTTGTAAACTTTAGATAGGTAATGTTCCAATATTCTTACCACTTTGAGATAAACTTACCATTATGAAAAAAAACGTACTGCCCTTGATGGTCTCATGATGCATATAAGCACTTCAGAAACCTCAGAAACTTTAATAAATACAATGTTTAACCTGCTCCTTATACTGAATAGGTATACATTGAGAGGCAAGATTACATGGAAACAAACAAACAAACAAACAAACAAACAGAATTGTCCTCTTGGATCTCTATCCAGTAACTTTCACAATGCTAACTTTTAGACATGTATGGTTGTCTACGCTCTTCTGTAAAAACGGTAAGATTCAATGACTTAAATGTTAACAGGCACAAAGAAAGACTGGTTGTATCGCCAGCAGTTTAGCTGTTGCCTTAAACTGCCCTGGGTGTCTTGTCCATCTTCAATAAGCAAAGAATGTCCAGTGTGTAAGCTACATTTTTCCCATGAGAAATTTTATTTACAGAGATTCTTTTTTTCAATGTTCAGAGTTTCTTTTCTTTTTGCAGCTTTTGTCGTTTTAGGCTCCCAATAGCGGTGAATCCACACACAGTTTTACAAAAAGAGGAGATCCCAAAACCAGAGTCAGGCAAGTAAGTTCAGAAATATCAAAAAACCTAAAATCTCAAGTCTCAGCTGGCAATACTGCATCATTGCTTTTTCTCCTTCTTTCTCTTGTCTGTTTTGTTGCCAGTTGATGTAGAGACAGCAGGCCGTCTTACAGGCTGAACCACAACCCTCCCGTTGGCCCCGCACTGCAGGGTAAATCTTTCTGGGTTCAGGGGCTGTCCTGAATCATCCCTCAGCCGGGCCAGCACGTCTCTGGTCAGCTGCTTTATCTGCTGGCCCACAGCACCCATTGTCTTGGCTGTAAGCTGTTTCTCCCTCAGTAGCCTGTCTCTCTGAGCGTGCAACCTTTCCACCTCCTCCTGGAGCCCTGTGATGGCATCTAGCTTGCGCTTGCGGCAGTTCTGAGCTGCCAGTTTGTTCTTCCCTCGTCTGCGGATGTCCCTCAGGAGGGTCACCTGTTCAGGGGTGAAGCCGTGACCGTCAAGGACCTCCAGGAACTCCTCCACAGGCATGTTGACAATCTGCAGGACAGAGAATGGGATGCACATGGCACGGGCACGCATCTCATCACGACTCAGGTCCCTCTCATCCAACCTTGGCCCATCGTCATCGCTGAGAGGCTCCTCTTTGATACCTTTGTGGGAAAGTGTTACTGATGGCTGGTTGTAGAAAGCAGGAGATGAGTAGCTGTGGTCATGCCATACACTCTCACTCAGATCAATGGGTGACCACGTTGTGGTGTAGTCCATGATGCCTTTTGAGGGAACTGAATCCACTTCACTACTGTAGCCTGTAGCTCCACACTCATCCTCACAGTATGAACTAGATGATGATGACATGTCGGATGAGCCTGGATAAGTGAAGAGTTAATTATCGTATTAGTATGCATAACAAACAATTTCTTCACAATCCATGGCAATAAGACATTTAATCTACTAGTATTTGTTGATATTTGAACCAACCTGGGGAGACTGGACCTCCAGAGCTGCTCTCTAAGGAGAGGCCTGAGTCCGAGTCCAAGTCCTCGAGGACCTGTGGGTCTATGCTCTCCAGACAGCCCATAAGCTGGGTGTCTATAGGATCCAGGCCTTCCAAACCTAGCTGATTGATCTGGTCAAATACTGCCTCATCCAGACAGCCACCCAGCTCACTATGTTGGGACACATTTCCAGTTAAATTACATACTGATGCAAAGGGGAGAGCAGCCAGGCCCAATGCCATCCCTGGTGACGCGTCGGAGTGTGAGGAGCCTGTGGATTCCAGTCGGAAGAGGGTTCTTTGTTGTTGGGGGACTGGCCTGGACTCAACTCTTTCAGACACCACACCAAACGCTCCAGCACTGGTTACCATAGCATCATGCAAACTGACATCCTGGCTGATGGCGGTAGTGATGTCTGTGTCAAGGTCTGACAGACGCTCGGTTACAAGGGAGTCCAAGTCCTACACATGAGACATTTTAACTGAATTTTAGTCTTTGTAATTTTGAAAATCCTCCAACATGTCGATCATCATGGGACACAAAAGCTCTCTGTTGCAATATAGTGATGGTTTCTAGCTTATGCATCTGAATTACTGTTTGTAAAATGATAGTAAGCCTTGTGGTTAATTCATTTTCAGGAGTATGTAATGAATATGAGCAGACAACTTACGTCAAGGTCAGTAACAGACAGAGAGAGTAAATTGTTCCAGTGCTGGTCAATATCAATGGTAGGAGGATGTTGGCGTGCTGGATCAGACAGTGCAGTGATGCCTTCAAGCAGACTCTGAAAGAGGCAAAAAAAAAAAATACATGCATAGAATGCAACACTGGCAGAGTGGTATGTTTTGTTGTCAAACCTGTCCAATGTGAATTAAAGTATTTGTGCCAAAGCTAGCTGTGTAGATTATTAGGAACAAGAACTGAAACGTAAAGTGTTTCCTTGTCAGAGATACAGTGATTATTGTGCTTCTGCATCTCTTATCTTACATGTCATTAGCAAAACAGAACGGTATGTTAAGAGTGATGAAGTCATGTGAAAATTTGATTTTCTGGTTAAAAATAACTACAACGTAGTCAATCAACCCCTCCTGGCCAAGGCTACATTCACTTTGAATGAAGTGTGAATGAAGGTGAATGAAGATGAGAAGCATGTTCAGATGTATTTGTAATCTACAAACAGTGTAGTGTAAACTCTGTAAACAAGTATAATTACTTTTCAGAATAGAGTGATCCTGATGAAATGTGCAATGCTTTCAGCAGTATAACTGTGTAACCATGATCATACCTCTTGTTCCAGTGTGGAGCTGTGAGCCAGCTGAGTGAGCGGGGCAGGTTCTTCCTCCTCTTGAACTTTAGCATCATCCTTCTGGTTGGGCAAACAAAGGCAGATGGAGAAAGGGAAGACAGAATTGGGGAACAGGCGAGTCAGATTCAGGATAGAAAAGAAGGGAAAAAAGAAAGTCAGTTTGTTAGCTGACATCCAAAGACTTACATTACATTACATTTCTGGTTTGGTGATCCAATAATCGCCATTGCAGATAATTGGATATCTTAGAGAATTTTTACTGTTCTGTTCTGACAGAGAAAATGATTGTTTTAATAAGCAGTTGTTGTAACTCCGGAGGGAACAGAGACCAACTAATCAGACTACATTTATTGCCGGCCATAGTCCGGCCAACTGTGATAGGGGACTTTCATGAAGCAGAAGAAATGTGTGAGCTGTTGTTGTGTACGAAAATGACTTCAGATCTTTTTACTTCCAGAAGGCTACTTACTCTCAGAGATGACCCAACCTTTTAGACATTGTAAGACTCTCCTGATACAGCAAGTACAGCATGTAATATAGGTCACCAGCTGTCTGCCACAGACACAATATTCTTGATATATCCAAACACAGAAAAATATTTCCCATGCCGTGATAAAAGCAGATGGATTCTTATCTGTTCCAAAAAGAGAGTGATTGCTGAATCAGTTTTTGCGTTAATGCTAGAGGCAAAAACATGACAAACTGTTCTCTACACCAGCCAAGTTCTGCCCAAGCTTTGTCTGAGCTTGTCGACTTCTACTGGCCTTACAGCTTCAAATGTCTCAGTGAAAAAGACTGTACATAGTTATTGATAGTTACTTTCAAATATTACAGCTATAGACCTCTCCTTTAAAATATTGTGTTTCCATAAACCACAACATTGTCCCCTACAAGCAGTTAAGCTATTACTTATTTGACAAAAGAGAGGGTAAAGAATGAAAGATGTGTCAACATCACATTATCCTTGTGAACAAGAACCCTGGGAGGGGGCACTGTTCAAGTATGGACCACAGCTTTTGTGTAAGCAAACAGGGTGTGGGTCTAAGCCTCACTTCTCCACCTCTCAAGGCCCACAGCTGGCGATTGAGTCTGAAGAAAGGGGATACAGTTACACAAATGGCGACATCAACTGCCCTCAGGACATAACATCCACCAAGCAGCTGTTTCTACCCTGAATTAGAAAAACTGAATCACTGGGAGAATTAAATATAATGGTCTGGTGTAATTACAGTGTTAAAAACATAATGGCAGTAACAGATTACAGATGGCAGCAGTAACACTGAATATGAAACAACACTTTCTACAATCAACAGATTTTAACAATAACAAGTGAGTGAAACTCTTGGCAAATAGTAGTTTTCTCCCCATGTGGTCATCCAATACACTGGGCTACTTGGGGTCTTATTTGTGAAGTTAATTCTATTGTCCTGACTATTCAGAGAGGGCTTAATGTGAGTGAAGGGTGACAGGTGCAGTAGACAGTTTGTTGAATACTTGTGATGGTGTACATCAAACTAGATTGTATCATTAACAGGTTATATGGATACTTATTTAACCAGGCCAGTAAATTGTTGTTTAAACAGAGTTACCAAGTAAATGCATATCCCATAATCTAACTAGGCAAGAACTTTATCACCGACATGCAATTTGTGAGTCAGGAGTCCTACAAAGTGAAAGTGAATGCACATTGGAGGTTTTGCTAACGGGTTATCACATCTTATTATCTTATTATCTTGTTTACTGGTGAAGCAGGAAATGTTACAACATAATAAGTTACTGGTTGGATGGACAATCATCATTGTATAACACGGGCTAATGGTGCTAGTTAGCTATTGTGATAGAGAATAGTTGTTCTGTTAAGCTTCGAGGAAGTTTTAACTTTAGTTCATCACCAAGGTTAGTCAAGTAATCTAGCTGGCCAGCCAACTCTCTGTCATATGGCTTAGTTAGCAGCAAAGTCTGTTTAACTTTATGTTACATCACACACAAACACTTGCCTCTTTAAGAAACCCACAGGCTCCAGCGTTACAAGGCCCCTGTCCGAGTTCAGTGGTTGTTTGGCACACCTCTTGGCCACTGTCAGGCAGGTGTTCACTGCCATCCCTGACTTCGTCCCCCGGGGTTTCTAACTCTGTGCTGGTGTCAGTGTTGTTGCTAGTTGAAGGCCCACACTCAGCCTTGTCAGTGGCAGACACTTGGTGCACCAGCCATGCGTTCAACTGTGTGGGGAAACGCGGGGAGCCAAGGGTCCTTACTTCGTCTAGTAGCCGGCGACTTGCAAAGAAATAGTCCAACTCGGGACATTTTGGATGCACACTGTATCCGTCAAGAGTGTCTCTCAAATTATGAAAGGGTGTCTGGGTGTAGGCTGAGCTAGGACCCAAGTTAATCTCTATCAGAGGCGAATAGTAGCCGCTTAAGTAGCTGTCGATATCCACACGAACTCCAATCAAACTGAGTAAGATTGTTAACTGAATCAGGCCGTCTGTGAAGTATTTTTTCGCGATTTGCATTTTCTAAATACTTTCCGAGCTGCAGATAATTGTGAAATCCTGACCCAACAGTTCCTCTTTCCCGAATGGACAAAGGGAAAAGCCTAACAAAAGAGCACGCCTTCCCCTGTCAGACAAAGAGGTCCGCCTGTACCGGCGAAATCGTTAGATAGCTATGCTAACTGTTAGCAGTTCGCTATCAGCTTTAATTACCGGTTAACGGGAACCTAATTGCGCAAACATAGCGAAAACGTTACTCTTCAGTCCCTTATAGCGGAGCAATCATTCGTGCCTAACACCTAGCTATCAAAACCTCCCTCGCGTTGTCAATTAAACAGAAAATGAAACATCTGAAAAGCTAAATGCTGTCACCGCAGAGTGCTGCTACTAGGGAAACTTCGATCCTGGATTTGCATAACTCATGCAGATTGGACCAGAGCGTTGACCGCAACAGAATCTTATTGGACAAGAAGAATGTCCGTTATAATATTGACCAATGAGAGGAGGCGACGGTTGTCAAGTGCTACCAGGCTGCCTGCCTCCCCCCACCTAACCTCCCAGATTATAGCTAAACATATAATTTAACGTTACAGGGATAACAGCAAAAAAAATAAACTTAAATTGATAACACGTCAGAAATACATAATAAATGTTGTTTTTTGTATTCATTTCCATCTTTCAACAGTTCATTGATTATGGATGTCAGAGGAGCATGGTTAGGTTGCAGTTCCGGGACGCTTGTGCTACTGACCTGCATTTGTACCATGTTTGGCCTACTGGTAAGTGGCTGAATTACAGGTTGAACTTGTTCAACTGTATGACAAAAGTTAATCCTCTATGTCAACGGCAACACTCGCGTCTACAAAACACCTTACTTACCTACTGAGCATCTAACACATCAGTCCAGTAGTTTATTCATAAGTGGAGGAAAATAATAAGTGTACATTCACTCAAGTAGACTGCAGGATCTATAGTTCTGTTACTTTTCAGACTAAATCTTCTGTCAAAACATGTCAGTTCATTGAATATAATGCATTGTTATGGATTCAACTACCCAACAATACAATAGTTAAAGGTCCAGTGTGTAATTTACAGTATTGTTTTTAGAGCAGTGTTTGTACAGGAGCTGAGAATGAACAAACCAAACACTGGCTCTAGGGTCTTTCAGTTTCTCCTGTGGAAGGTGAGCTGTATTCAGATGGTTGCAATCTGCAACTTCACTGCTAGATACCAATAAATCCTACATACTGGTCCTTTAAAATACCTCCACCCCTACCCCTTTCAACTTTGAAATGCTGCTTACAGCATCATCATTATTCATTATAATATAATTATATATAATATAATAAAAACAATCTAAAATGGACTATATTTGTACATTTAGCTACTTTTGCTTAAGCAAAGGATTAATACTTCAGATACATCAAGCACTGGACATGATATTGGGATGGGAAAGAGAAAGAGGGAATTTGTAAAATGTTACCAGGGGTCTAGACCACACTATTAGAGTGAACACAATATTATGATCACAAAAACATGGATGTTTCAATGTCTGTCTTATCAGTTGTTTCATAAAGTTTGTATGTCCATTTAATCTAGGTTTAGGGTTGTCCCCTCCAGCTGAGTAAGACTGATAACCTTTAGGTACTATATAGACTCCTGCTTTGGTAACTTCTACTGCAGCAGAGACACAAGAATGAAAAGATTAAATAAGGAATGAAAGGCCATATGTGGTATATTTGTTTGTACCCTGTTTTTTTTACCATTACAATCATAAGTCATACAAGAACCACATGCTCAAAACAAATGATAAAGGTCATACAAAATCATTCATTTGGAGGAGCTCAGTATGTCCTTCTCCAAGATCTGCATAAACTAGTTTGGCTTTATCAAGTAAATATCAAAATGGGTGATTTTATAAAAGCCTATTCTTGTCTTAATACACAGAGACGCCCAGGGTCTCTGTATGACCAGATTAACACGTGTTTGCTGATATCTAGTTTTATACAAGGCTAAATGCTGGCTTATGTCAGTGGTGTGATTAGGGAGAGCCTTGAGTAGAATCAAAAGAGCAAAACGAGAAAACAGACAGAATTAAAAACAGGAACTATGTGCACCTTTACATATTTAGTACAGTATGTACTGTATATCAGGTGGTGGAAGAAGCATTTATAGCCTGTACTTAAGTAAAACTAAAAACATCAAGTGAAAAATATACTTAAGTATCACAAGTAAAAGTATTTTCAATAACACTTATTGTGTGTTATTGTTATGTATATTAGTGTTATGTTATTACTGATGTCCTAATGTGTAAGCAGCATTTAAATGTTGATGCTTGGCTCAGTGGAGCTATTTTTTATGTTGGGATGTTCAATCTATAACAATCATATGCCTTTTTTCTAAAATTGTAATATTAAAAGTAACAACAAAAACTCACTGAGTCATAGTATAAAATAGTGATAGCAGAAAATAGTAATACTCAAATGAAGTACAAGTAGGCCTACCTCCAAAACATACTTTGATAGATGCCTTCCACCACTGAGTAAATTATGCTGTGGGCTCTGATTAAACAAATCAAAGTTAACATTTATATGTCTTTATACAGAGATAACTCTTGATATGGATTATCAGAGGAAACAGGCCTGGCTGCAGACGCCAAGTCACCCTGCTGGACTTTGCTGAAGGTGGGTACTGGTGATCTGGCTCAATTGCGACTCCTGCTGGTGAATACTGGGAACATTAATGAATACCAATATTCAGTCGCGTCCACACTACTCTAATGAAATCAGGACAGTACTAGGCCAATTACAAAAAAAACGTGACTCATATTTTATAAACTTCTACTTTGCAGCTGTGTAAACCTTTCTTAGTGAGAAAGAGGTGTTAGGTTACATATTTTGCATTCTTTGGGTTAGTTATTTATTTCCTTTTGTCTAACAGCCTGATCAGTTATCAATGTTGACTGATAAAAAAAAATGACACACCAGCAAAGACTTTTTTATGCGAAAGCGGTATTTTACTTGATACATTAAAATAATTTTCTAGACGTATAATGTGAGAACCGCGTGTAGGCTATAAAGGAAAAAGGATCTGTCACGACACTGACGTTAGGCTTCATCTTATAAATGCAAAATGAGAATAAACTGTTGAAGTCCAAATGAATAAAAACACTTCCTCTGGGTCTCTACAGTGCACTGAGCACTCTGAGTGTGGCTGCTGTAGAGTTTCTGTGCTATGAAAATCCAAAATAAAGCTTTTGGAAGTAGTCTACACAGACTTTTATATGGCATGTCATCACATAAAAGTGAATAAAATCGTAACCAACTAGGAACAATAATGAGTGGCTATAACAAGGCTACACAACAGCAAGTTCAACACACATTGCCTCGGTCAGCTTGACAGTCTCAACAGCAGACAGTCGAGCCCTCCTGCAGAACAGGCGCAAATCTATTGCAGACAAGTCAAGCGTGCTCTACGTTCATCACACTTCATTTGGGATGCAGCTGCAACACTGTAACAAAGTGCAAGAATGTAACTTTCACACAATTTGAACATTTCAGAGCTATTTGAAATTGTATAGTCTATCACTGGAAGATTTGTTGTGTAATCGCGTCCTACGCTGTTTATACGCTGCATCAGTCTTGCAAAGCTATAACAAACACACACCCCCCTTAAAAATAACAAGTGACATTTTGCGGTCCGCCTCATCCAAGCTTTTTTCAGATCGACAAATCCAGACCCTAAACGCTCCAAATCGCGTCGCTTTTAAAAAGCTGTGAAAAGTAATCAACTCCAATTGATCTGACGCCAGCGTGCAGTCACTTGATTAATCCACAAGTATTTTCATAACGATGTGAAACACATTTAAATCAACTTTGTGAAGTTCTGACAGATTTATGAGGGGAGAGCTCTTAAATCACCACCACATACTCCTCTCAGGGCGAAGCTGATTGGTGGGATTATGCGTGATGTGTAGGAGGCTAGTGCGCGTGCGCACCAGTTTGTGTCTCGCAAAGACTCATGGGAAACCTGAGGGAAATCGAGGTGACTTCCGTGGGACTATTTCTTTTAGTTATTTTCTGTTTTTTACCCCAGGAATGACCTTTCTAACGTTGAAAGTCATTATTACACACTGGTCTCGGGTCAGATTGAAGGTGATGCTGAGTCAAAGGCTAATCCAAAATTAACTGTCTCATATAATAATTATTTTTTGTCTAATCTTATTTATTTATTGCATTCTTTATTAGCCTATAATACCTTTGGGGCAGAGAAGCACATAGTTCCACTCTTCTTGAAAAGTGGATGAGAAATGTTAATTTTGGACATGAGCCTATTGATTGGTAACCTATTTTATTCAGTAATCTACAATAGACATACTGTATGTGGCATCGGTTGCAGGTTAAATTAGATGTTTAATTTAGCACAGCAAAACACTGTTCCATACTGTCATGTATTCCTATTTAATCACTTGATTTTACAGGACTGATGTGGTGTTTGAAAAAATATTTTATATAAGCCTATGTATAATGATTGGAGGAATATTTTTTATCTAATAAACCCAAATAATGAAGTATTTTAAGAATATTAAGCCAGAAAAAGATCTATCCATCCTCTTATGTATCAGAATTTTTAATTAACTGTTTAATGTCATTTTGATAAACATTTGTATTTTTAACATATAAAGCAAATAAAAATAACCTTATTGTGATCAACTTTGTTCATGGAAAATAGGCTATAATATACTACCCCAATTATCATAACAATAAGTATTATTATTTTGTTAAAAAAGTATCATTAGATACATACTACTGTGTGTGTAATTGTGTGTACAATAATTTGTCTTTTTATGAATAGGAGGTATAATATAATAATAATAGTTTACCATCATTACCTTCAAATTTAATTCACCCACGTCTGTGAATATATAAATATACAAAAATATAAAATATGCCCATACAAATATTTGAGTACATTTGTGTACTTTAACGCATCAAGTGTAAATGTGTTTAAAACAGTGCTGTGTGTTTGACTTGCAGCTGTGTGTGTGTGAGTGTGTGTGTGTGGCTGAATAGGCTCAGCTAGCGGAGCTCTGTCCTCCAGAGAGCAAAACAACCGACTGGCTGCTCTCTGCCTCCAGAGCCCCGTCGCTGCTTGATTGACATCCGCGTTCAGCCAATCAAACAACGAATCACAATCCTGACTTCCTATTGGCTCACCACTCGCGCTCCAGCGCCACTGCATCAGCCAATCGCAGAGCGTGTTTCACCGTCATACTTAATATAGCGGTTCTGGCAGACTCTGTGGCGCCCCGCAGCGGAGGCATATGGAAGCAATTTTACGTCGGGCTCGTTGTCTGCAAATTGAGTTGTAATAATGAAAAATGCTTCGTTGTTTTCAGAGCTTTATTTCTTTTAGATTTCAATACAGGTTTTATTTTAATGCTGATGAGCTGTGCAGACCTTTTCTACATTATGTGTCCCTCTGGTCTGCAGGAAACGGACTGCTTTGTGTTAGTCTAGTTAGCAGTGTTCCTGCTTTATTCCATCAGCAGCAATACATCTCCTGTTGACAGTAAATTAGGACTGCTGTTTTTATTACCACACCAAGCCATGAAACAAACAATAATCTTTAATTTTTAATAATTTCTTTTAGTCTGTAACGTTGTACCATTTTGCAAAGCATTTGTTTTGTCCTCTAAAGTTATAGTGCAGCATTGGCCACGAGGGGGCGCTACTGTCCAGGTTTTGTGTATCCTAAACTCTGACCTGTGGCTTATTCGCTGTGTTCACTAATTGAAATGTTGAAGCTCTGTCAGGCTCTTTGCTCTTTGACTGAATGGAGATATACTTATGATCAGTAACATCCCACTCAGAATCAAAAAAAAAAAAAAAGCTGCTTTAAACAGGCGCAGATTTTGGAGCTCTTCCTCATTTTCTCCTCCCTCCTTCCTTTTCTCTCATCATTTCTCTAGAGTCCAGAGGCTGAGGGGCCAACGGTCGGGCGAGGCGCTGACAGTAAAAAAAATAAATAAAAAATTTCAGCATGAGAAGCAGTCTTGGATTTGATGTCAGAGACTGAGATGGCCGCCTTGATAAAGTTGGTCTGGCTTGCAGAGATTGGCAGCCTTCTCCTTGGAAAAGAAAACAGAAAGGGCCCTACATAAACAGAGGAAAATGGCCCTGGCCGAGCAGAAAAACAGCCCTGTATGATGTGACCGGCTAACTTTGGAACGATATCAGTTCAGACGTGTACGGTACACACATGCGGAAGAAAGAGGAGAATTCGTGTGCAGTCATACAGGATGTGTGTGTGTGTGCGTGTGTGTGTGTGTGTGTGTTTGTGTGTGTGTGTGCGTGTGTGTGTGTGTATTTGTTTTCAGGCCTATCATGCCTCTCTGCCTTTTTCTGTGCTTGAAGGAAACCTCCTCTGTTCCTGTGGCTATTGTGTCTGCTTCACTAATGGACTCCTCTCACCCTGTCTCCTTTTCCTCCCTCTGTCCTTCCATCCCTTTTCTCCCATATCATATCCATGTATTCCTCGGGGGGCTGATTAAAAGGCTTTCTAGCAGGGGTGAGGGGAGAAGAGCGGAGAGAGAAGAGGAGAAGGCGGGGTGGCAGTGGAGAAGAGTGGTCCTTATTACCCCATATGTCTGGATAGGAGAGGGTGGAGTGGAGGTCCTCTTCCAGTTAATCAATAGAGATACCGTCCTTCTACGCTCTCTGTGTCTCTCTGTGTGTCTCTCTCTCTTTTTCTGTCTCCTCATCCCTCCACCCTTAGACTCCCCCATTAGAGATAATGTGTCTGGTATTGACACAGTGAGGTCTGGGTACTATGACAGAAATACAGTTTTGCTCTGTGAGGCCGAGTTCCACGTCAAAACTCTGTGGTCAACAAAACGACCTGAGTCATCGACTTGCTGTTTAACCACGTTGATTGTGTGCTGCATCCTTTCATTGTTGGCCATTCACTGTGAGATTTACCATTGAATCAGTCAAATTGATTTGAAATGCAATTGTACTTCTTCCTCTTCTTGGATATCTTTGGTAAAATTAATAAGATTTAACGTAGAAATTGCTACAACATCTGTTCATTTAGTATTGAGCTCATATTCCTCTCACGAGAAAATGCATGTGAAGGCATTACAATTGATTATATTGGCACTTTTTCTCAGCAAGGTACCTACGATATTCCAGTATTTTCCAGGAAATCGATGTGTGTAAACCCTTTTATCCCATTAGAAATTGATTTCCATGGTCACAAGCTCACTTTTTCCATATTCATATTGCCGTTGCTTGGTTGGAACACACAAGTCGGCTTCAGTAATTTTAGGTCTTTGTGTTTTGGTAAGAAGATAAAACTGAAATATGTCTTTCTATTGTGACACACATAAGTACTCTTACTTGTTTTTTGATTTTAATTTGATTTAATTTTGGATCTACTAAAAACACTGCAGCGAAAGGATAACTGTTTAAGTGAGAATACATATTTTCAACATTACACAGTAAAAAAAAAAAAACTAAATTATATTGCTAGAAACAAAATTAAATCAGCAGTTTGGACTGATTTACACAGGGCAAAAGAGGTGAAAGTGGAAGATGTTTACTGATGATTACTGAGCAAGTAAAGTTGCAGATTACAGAGCATATTATGAGTGTCTACTGCATGGCTGACCCATGATAAGAGAACCCCAAACATAATTACTAAATTGAAAATATTTCTTAGGCGAAACAATTAGCCTGCTAGAGGAGAGTGACTGGAACAGACCATTGTTGACAATGGAACGGGGGGATCCCTGTCTCCCCTGGCTGGCCGAGGGTCGTGTGGGTGTCGCCCCGCAGGGCCGCAGGGCTTCAGACGCAGAGACTTCTGAGAGATGCCTAGGGTAGCAGTGGGGCGAACCACCTCTGACCTCCCTGACTTTGTAACCCCCGGGGTCACAGAGGGAGGGGCCCGACGCTACAGGGGATAGGCTGTAATTGATGTGGGGAGGGAGGGAGGCCTGTGGGGGCTGCTGGAAGCAGAGAGGGTGGGAGGGATGGATAGGAAACCTGAGGCCCCAGAGAGAGGCAGGAGTGGGAGAGCTGATGAGGCCTCTGGTCTGTGTCCACGGGTCTATGGTGCTGGTCTGGATCCCATGGGAGGTAGCGTGGCTGAGATGACGGTAGATCAGAGCCTTGACTGTCCAAACCGCAGACAAATCTTATTAGTTGAAGTGACTGGTTAACTAAACAGGAATGAAAATCAAAATCTTGCTCTATTCAACAATAATATATTCTGTCTATTATATGCAACAGCTTGAATTTCCATGCTGGCATGTGCAATTAAAAGTCTTTTAACTGCTATGGGACATGACTTATGCTGAATATATATATATATATATTTAAGTATTTAAGTATACAAAACTTTAGAAAAGACTAAATAACCCGAGGGGTTTCCACTTGCCACATTCTCTGGTAATCACTAACGTACAGCTGTACTCTCTAAAGTCCTCTTTCCTGGACTGTTAAGCATGAGCCAAACAAGTATTTGCTGTTATGATAACACTGACTTATCCATATACAGACATGCAGCTAAATCCATCTCCCCTTTTGAGGTAGTCAAAGAAGTGAAATCTTTGCTAGTTTTTGGCAAAAAGTCACAGTTTCTCTTTCTTCAGTCTAAGGTCAAAGGGCATGCTGAATTGCTGTGGTGTGGGGAGGAGGGGTGGGCGAGGGAGGCAATGGCTGACAGATGTTAACAGAGGCCTGACTGCACTTCTGTGACCATAAGAAGGGAGAAGGATTTTACCACTCTCACCAAAAGTCCCAGTCCATTCCACCGCTACTGTACAGGCCATGTGGTGAATGCTCCTCTCCGCAAAAACACTGAGCTCCGCAAAAACACTCAGCTCCACTGTCAACCTCTTTGGCCTCTATCCTATCCATATGGCCTGGGTGTATCTTACCAGGGCCCAGTTGGTCCTGTGTGGGCCCCCTATACCATCTATCCCATCGATTTCTACCCGCCTCAGTGTGGAGTGGTTCCCTGACTGCCTCTCTTTCACAGCCACGGGATTCCTCAGTGCTCCGCGTTCGAGCAGGCTGCTCTCGAGTTACTGGGATGCCGGCGCAGATCGTGTCAAAGCTGTTATTTTAGAGAACTGGTTGAGGAGAGGGAGAATGTGTACGATGTTTGTGAGGGAGAGAGATTCAGAGTTTCCTGTCCACATCATAGCACTCTTGAGGATTCTAGTCCTGTCACGGGCATCAAACATAAACATGTCCTCCCAAAGCTATAAACACATGGTCAAAGAAAATAGTTTGGAGGTGTATTGGTGAAGATGAGTGTGGCTAATCCAGTCTGTGCTTTGGATTACTGGTCTTCTGTAAAAATTGTGAAGGAATTCATAATTCCCACCTACCTCTGGGAGTTGATGTTTTACAACTCCCATTTGGGCCATCTTCTAGTTTTTTCATTCCATACTTCTTCACTTCTAATCACACCTTTTCCCTGTTTGGGAATTCAAAGGGGAAAGTTTGGAATACAGTGAGTTAAATTTTAGCGTTGATAAATTCACATAACCTTAAATCAACCAGGACTTACGTGGAAATTGTGCAGTCAGGATTTAGCAAGCACGCATATTAATGATGATGACCCCTGATTTGCCATGCTTGACTAGGAGAAAACAGATGGTGTTATGAGGGAAAAACAATTTGGCTCGCAGAGCATGTTCCCCACTCCAAGACCACTGGTTCGTTAGGCCACTGAGACAGTATAGTTTGCTTGTTTCCAATCCCTGCATTTCAGGGTGGAAAAATAGCAAAACAAACAAGCAAACAAAACCTCATTGGAAAATATAACTACTCAGCCAGCCAGATCTGCTTAATACAGGGCTTTCATTGCTATTTTGTGTCGTGCATTCGAAGTTGATTTAATTTCTTCTCCCAGAGATGGTAAACTAGGACCCCACAGTACGTGTTGTAAAATGAAATGAAGTGGAAAGAACGCTTTCCACTTATATAGAAAGTGGTGAAACCTATGATGAAAATGAAACAAAATTATAATATACATCTGGAGATGATTTAAATGCATAAAAATCGGGGATGATGTTTAACAAGTAGGCAATCCGGATTATTTGTCCTGCCTGTGCTGCTACATTATTGTCCTTACAAACCAATTTGGAAGGGAAATATATCTAATAAATAGAGACAAAACTTCAAAGGTATTCATCTGCCGTTGTTACATGATAGGCAGCAAAAGCACACCCCTCCTCTCTTGTTTAAAGCAACTGATCCCCATAGCTAATACCCATGATGGAACACTCCCTGTGTCTCTTTGGCCTCCATGAGTGACACCATTGTTGAAGGGGGAGGAGGGTGTGTGTGTGTACTGGGGACACGGTGCTGGTTTCACAGGACTGTGACTGGTGGAGTGTAACGCTGATGAAGACTTCATCCAATCTGCTGTGTTCATGATGGGAGAGCAGAGAGAGTGACCCCTTCTCTGCCCAGACCCCTCAACCCCACAGCGCTATCTCTTCTCTTCCCATTTCTTTTTCTGCCCCAGTTCCCTCTCCCATATGCTGCAATCCACTTAAACAACTTGTTTATTTGTGTGCACATGACCTACACACACACACACACCTACCCAGCATTAAAAAAAACCTCAAACAGTATCATCATGATCAGTTACAGTACAGTTTTAATGTCCATTGAAGATCTAACCGCCGTATGAGAAGCTGTTTCTTCCCGATGAGGATAAAATTATTGTGAAAACACTGTTGCATGCAAACACAGAGCGCCATCTATAGCTGCCTCACCCATGCATTAACACCATTTACGCTAGCATACATGGAGTGTATTTCAACCAGTCTTTGTTTGTGAATGGTAATAGAGGAGCTCCTAAAGGGAGATGGAGGGGAAATAAATGGAGGATTTTCAGCTTGTTAAACGGGGCATTAGAGGGCTTGTGACTGGGAGTTGTAAGCTATAAAACCCAATGGTTCGGCTGCACTCATGTTTTAGTGCATTGGCTCATGGGCTGACAGCTTTGCTGTTTGGGTGTCGTTTTGGGGCATGCCTTGGGGCATGCTTTACGCTGCTCATTTGGCACAGGGGCACTTTCAGGACCCACCGGAGGCAGATTTAGGGAGAGGCCGAGCCCCACATGGAGACTCGTTCCCCTGCACAAATCTGAGTGATATAAAACAGTGAGCGGAGGAGGAATGTAAAACATACATCTCGCTCTTGCAGTACATTTCTGCCTTGGAGCCTGTGTGTCTCAGTTTGTCTTGTGTTTTTTATTTATCTCTATGTTGTCACAGGTTTTTGGCTTCTGAGCCAGATGTAAAGCTAATTAGGTTAGCACTAGATATGATTTGCCATCAAGGTTTCTGAGAAACAGGCAGACATGTGTTTGAAATCTGCACATCTGAGTTCTGTACAGATGTGGAGGCATACATGTGAGCCTTCATGCGTGCACATACACACATTATTATATTTCTCCATGAGGTCTGGAGGTAATTTTAGGGGCGCTTAAATGATCTGGGCTGCCATAATGATGTCCGCATGCTGACATATTTTCATATTTTCAATGAAGTATTCCTCTTGTCTGTTCTCCATATAGCACCAAGCCATCTGGAATAACAACATCGCTTTAAGCTGCACAACCGGGATGGAAAAACAGATGAGGGAAAGAGAAGAAGAAAGGAAACGAGAAAGCTGTACAAAAGGCTCGCTGCTCTCTGCTTGTATCTGCGGTGAAACATTCCCACTCAGCAGTTCTTAGGAGAAATCGCTAGTTTTGTCCATGCCGTATATCATTTTTATTACTCCAAAGGTCAGTGCTATAAGATTACAGATTTACAGTCATCAGCTTGATCTCATTCAGCTGATACATCAAGGTATGAAATTCAGAGATAATATCAGTAATGGCAGCATACGAATAGCAGGATGTTCTTTGTGAGCAGTGAACTTATGTGATCCGAATGAGATGTAACTGTGAGCAACAGTGTCTGGGCAACCATTCTGAACCCTCAGAGCATCCATGCAAGGCATTCAAGGAATCTGTGGACTTTCATGGTGCATGAACAGCCTCCTGGCTGCTTTCGCCAATGGACAAAACTGTCAGCAGGCAACACATCACAGGCGGAGGCGGGGACATTCAGCAGAGCAGCCTGTTTCCTACAAAGGGTGTCTGCATGCCAGTGTGTGATTGGTGTAAACTGAAGATCAATGGGGTCATACAGAGACAATAAACATTCTCTCTCTAATATTACCAGTGTAAATAAATAGTTGGGTAAACTGACCTTCAATCAGCAGTGAATACAAGACAAAAACCCAAACTTACAACAAAAACACTTAAAAATGTAACTTTAGGGCAAGGCAAGTTTATTTGCATAGCACATTTCAACAATAAAAGTGGTTTTCATAAAACATAAAAGGCATTTTACTGGATTTTACTCCAACCATCAATGTCAGCCTAACAAAACTGAGAAGAACAGAAATCATAACACAAATAAACTGAGTGCACTTCATGTCTGCGATACCCAGGCATGTTTAACTTTTAGCTTCTAATCTTTGTTGCTTAATGGAAGAGGGCCTATGTGCGTAATGGTTTTATTTATTTCCGCAACCTTTAAAATGTCGCCTTTTGACCCCAATACAGAAAATCAGCGACCAGCCGGTGGGACAGAGAGTAATCAGACCTCAAAAGACACAAGTGAGGAGAGAGAGGGATTTCCTTTCTAAGATGATACAGTCATCCGTCATAATAGCTGTCACAATGATATGGTTCAACGGTTCCCATTTCCCCATCCGCTGTGTATGTTTGTGTTTAGTGTGTGCCTGTATGAACACACGTGAGCCTGTCTGTGTCTATAGAAGCCTGATCTCATGGCGTGTACAGTAATAATGTTACCTTAATTTCAGTGGCGGAAGAAGTACATTATTTACACCTTTTACTTAACTAAAAGTAAAGTTTGTTTAATACTGTTGGGTACTTTAATTTAGAAAAATACGTAATATTTATAAAGCTTATTATATATTTTGTCAAAGTAACTAGTAACTAGTATAGTACCAAAGTACCAGTATACTGGTTACTTAAATTAATGTAGCAATACTATTCTGTAAAAATACTATTATTGTGCCTGTCTGCGCTGGTGCGCCTCCACCCCCCTTTCCCACCTCCCAGTTGCAAGTTGCTTTGAGTTTTATGTTGTAAAGTGTGATCATATGTGCTTATGTTGCTGAGGTTTTTTCCATGTCCCACACTGTACTCCCCTACAGGAGCAGAGTCTGGGAGCTGCTTTTTTCTTCTCCCCTCTCCTCTTGTTTTTCTCCCCCCCCTGTTCCCCCCACAAGTAATTTCCCCACGGGATTATTAAAGTATATCTGATTCTGATTCTGATTCTGATTCTGATTCTTATTATTTTGATACTATGTGATATAAGTAAAAGTACAGCAGTATTGTCAACAAAATCACTTTAAGCATGAAGAGTAATTCTTAATAATTATCGTGCAAAATAGTCCCAGGTATGTTACACATTTATAAATGTATTGCAATACTATTATTATTGATGCATTGACATGTAAGCAGTAGTCAAATGTTGTGGTTGGTTGAGGTAGAGCTAATTCTAACGATTTTATGTAGATAAATCTACAACAAAGCATCATATTTTATAAAGTAATCAGATGTTGTGCATGTAAAATCTTTTTCTGAGTACCTAATTTGTGACTATAACTGTAATAATGGAGTAAAAAGTACATAATTTCCCTTTGAAATGTGAAGAAGAGGTATAAAGAAGCAAAAAGCAGACCTCAATTACAATTAAGTATGGTACTTACTAGAGTAAATGTACTTAGTTACATTCTACCACTGCATATAATATTGTATAAAGCAAATATTGGCAGAATATACTCAGTACATTTGTTGTGACAATACACTTATCATCATCATTACGATGATCAAAAATCTTTACTGTACCTAACCAAGACTCTTCTAATGATATTGTTTATACTGTAAATGTCTTATATTCATCATACATAATACAATTACTACAGTGAGGTAGTGTGTGTAATGTGTGCACCTCCCAATCAGACCAAGTACTCAAAAGGAGCTCACATCTCACTGGTTTAAATGTGTCGATGTTGTATTCTTTGTACTTGCGTGGACCAATAGAGACGGACAGAGTAAATTGTACACACAAGAGCCAGAAGTGTTTTTCAGTTGACAGTCACTTCATCATTATTCACAAGACGGGCCTTTGTCTCCTTTGTTTTAGTGACCATGTTAAATTAGCTCAAAACAGATGGGTGCTGTCTCGTTGCCAAGCCTTCTCTATGAGAGCTATGTGTGTGTCCTGTGTGTGTGTGTGTGTGTGTGTGTGTGTGTGTGTGTGTGTGTATGTGTTTAGGTAAGCGAGACAGGGTTTATTCATATTCTGATCTCCTTCTGCGTTTGTGTGTATGTGGCTAATTACAGCTAAGATGTATGCACAAATCTGTCTTTCCTCTTTGGCTGTCCAACTGTCCAGCTGTCGTATGTGCCGATGCATGTGTGTGTGAGTGTACTTGTATGTGTGTTCTGGTGTGCAGATGTCCTAGGGTTGTTGTCCTGCCAGTAACAAGGGCTTTTGGGGTACAAAGTGGAGGGGAGGACAGCCAGGGTATTGGCAAGGCTGTGGGGTGTAATCCACAGGGAGTCAAGGTTTGTGTCAACATGTACGTGTGTGTGCTGCTGGAGAGCAAAAGGTGTTGACGGTATGTTATAACCATAGGCTGAATTTCCATATTTAACATATATGTGTGTATGTTCTTTGTCACGCACACAGTTGGTGTATGCGTGTTCCAAACCTGATCTTGGATGATGTCATATGCAGCTGCTGCGTGGCTGACAGACAGTTTCCGCACCACAACATGGGGCCCTATGGTCCGCCTGTCAGGCTGATAGACAGGTGAATGACACCAATGAGAGCCAGCCGTCCCTCCCCCTAGGAGCCAGGCACTGAGTGACAGCCAGTAAGCAGCCAGAAAGAGTGTCTCTGAACCTGAAAGTAATCTCTTTAACTCTCTAGCTTTCTCTTTTTCTGCCCTGCTCCTCACTCTTTCTCCTTCTTCTTGGCCTCCCCTTCCTCTTCCTCTCTTTGGCTCTCTCTCACCTTCTCAGCCTCTTTTCAAAAAAGTCTCTCTTTCTCTCTTTCTTTCTTTCTTTCTCTGTGGGTATTTTTCTATTCCACTGAAGGCCTCTGTCTTTTTTCACTGTCTCTCCTCCTCCCCTCTCTTTCTCCCTTTCACTCTGTCTGTCACTGCTCTGTGCTGTTTTCTATCACTGTGTCACTGAGTCCTAAGGAGCAGCTTGACTGCCTCTCAGTTCTGTCTCTCAAGTCAAAACTGGGATGAAAAGTGTTTTAAACTGAGTCAAAGTAGGCACAGGGTTGTGTGAGAAGGACTTTGGTTTGTATGTGTGAATGTGAGTGTTTGAGAGAAAGAGAGAGAGAGAGTTTAGCTACAGGGGTGGTATTCCTTAACTGTTTATTCTGGGCATGAATTCTTCTTCTCTTCTCTTCTCTTCTCTTCTCTTCTCTTCTCTTCTATTCTCTTCATTTCTCTTCTCTTCTCTTCTCTTCTCTTCTCTTCTCTTCTCATGATGCGCTCTTCTTGCTGAACTTAGAGCTGTTCCACCCAAATTCAGAGCTTTCTTGGCAAAGGATTGTGAATGAGATTTTATTAGACATTACCACATTTTGGAAACATCACATGGATGGGTTATTTTGATGCTCAGTTGGCTTTAGGAAATCCTCCACTGTGTATCTCCACCCTTACCCTCTGGACCTCCACCCACCACTCCATGCCTCTCTCTCCCATCAGACCCACAGTAAGCCCACCCAAGTGCCTTTCAGCCTGGCACTCTGCCCGAGGCCCATACATCCATCTGACCTCGTAGCCACAGGCCCATTGCCCAGGCCTTTGCACCCGTTGACCCCTCACCTCTTGACCCACTGTCCCACGCTCCCTCTGGCTTTTTTTTGTCACCTCAGCCAACCACCAACACCCATGCTGGCCTTCAATTCCTAAAATATACAGAAAAAACTTGGAAAAGTTTGATTTGTACATGTGCAGCGTATATATTTGTGTGTATATTGGGGTATATATGTGTGTGTGTTAGTGTGTTTCCAGCAGTGTTTAATGAGGCTTGCTAGGCTGTCTGGCAATGGAAGAAAATCTGCTTCCCCTCTCTGTCTCTACTTCTTCAGCTTCTCTCTCCTCTTTGCCAACTCTTCTTCAACTCTGCCTCCCAACCTCTTTATCTCAGTATGTTTCTGTCTCATTTGTCCATCACATCCTTTCAATCCATCTTCATCTGCGTGGCATCGCACTCGCTCAGTCAGTCAATCTCTGTGCCTTGCGAGTGTTGATCTGCCTCCCGATAAGTCTCTCGCTGTCTGTTTCTGTCTTCTTCTTTGTTGTTTTTCTCTGTGTGCCTTCCCTTTGCCTTGTGAGAAACTCTTAAGAGTCTTTGTTAAAAGCTCCAGTCACTTCCATGGTGACCAGTACTGACTGACAGCTCTTACAGAGGTCTCTTCATCGCAGGGGCCAGGGAAGGCAGGAAGGAATGTGTGTGTGTGTATGTAAAATAGAGAGCCTATGTGTTTGTGGGTAATTTTTACATCTGAACATGTACACTTATACATGTGTGAGTGGTTTCTGCTCACCAGTGTGAGCGTTCATCCTCTCGCAGGTTCATTTTTCTTGTCGAAGGGTTACTGTGATGTTTATCTCAGTGACATACACAAATAAACCAGGGCAGAGTCAATCTAAGCCGGGCAATCAGTGCCGAGCCTTCTACAGTTCTGCAAGTCTGTTTGTTTATCCTCCATGTTTCCTTTGAACCCTCCACCCCAAACACACAGTGATATATATGAACTTATATAACCCAAGAGAAAGGAGGAAATGTAGAAGAGAGTTAATTTTAAGTGTGACAGAGAAAGAAAGAAATGCAAAGAAAGACTGATTAATGTCAAAAGGCACCCAAAAAAACAAAAACAAATTTCATCTGATGGTCAGTGATGGGGTTCATCCAAAGTTAGGTCACCACCTTTTGTGGCTGAGGTTATTTCAGTCCTACTCAGGTCCTATGCAAAGAGCCTGCAGGCAACTTGGAAATCTGACAAAGTGAAACAGAAGGAAGCTTTTATGTGAGTATTTTGTAGTAATTATTTCAATCTTCAAAATGCTCAAAACAGCAAAAGCCTATGCTCCGCACTTTATGCACTTTATCTTGGCTGGACTTTTTCTGGAACATGCCTCATTATTCTCTGTCAGCCATTAGAGCCAAATATCTGAGCAGTGATTTTAATCAAAACGATAACATCAATTGCTCTGTGGAATGGAAAACAGAATTGTTGAAATGAAAGGCTATGCTATAACTACCTTAAGTGGACTGAATGATAACAAGGGGCGGGACAGGACATGGTCAGAGGTTGACCTTTTGACTGACAGGAGCCCTGTGGTTTTATGGACAAACGCAATGGACTTGTGGAGCTCAAGAATGTCAGCTTGACTTTAAACTGAAAACCTGTTTCATTTTCCACATTTCTCCATGTCTGTGCAATGTCTAAAAGATGAAAATGTGTGTCCGTGTATCTCGTATCAATCCAAGTCAAACATCAATACCCTGGCAGTCCGAAACTTAAAGCCATACAATAACACAACCCATAGACATTCCATAGCACCCAGTGAGAGGGCTTGAACTATTGCAAAAACATTCACCATACAGGGAAACACCAGAAAATCCAGGCCTAACAGCATTTGATATTTTTAAGAACATTACTCTTGAAATTATCTGGAATTGGGAATAAAAGCAGGTCTCTGCCTCCTCTTGCTTGAAGCTTGCAAACCACATTACCAAAATACCCAACTGTCAAAAGAGCAGATTGTTTTGTGGTAAATGGCTGACAATCAAAGTGGTCATACATCTTAGAAAAGCAGCAAGGAAAACCATCTTGAACTGGCAGTGGTAACAGCACATTGTAGATTGGCGGTCACTCTGTTCCAGTGTTTCAGTTTTCAGTGGGAACCTCCATAATTTGGAAGTAATGGAGGAGAGAACGCAGATGGGCAAGCAAGAAAAAGGAAAAAGCAGTCCTGTGTTATTTGTATTTTTAGGTTGCTCTGTTATCGTGGAGTCTTTTTGAAGTCAGCAGGCATCCTTTGAAAAGATCCAGCACAATGTCTTGGACAGAGATTGAGCAAGTGATCGAAGAAAGAAAAAAAAAACGATGAGTGTCACGGTTTCTTGAAAGTGACAGCCCGCTGCCTCATCTCTCTGAGCTATCAATCTCTGGGGCATTCTAATTATCCATAATTGGTCATAATTGGATTTAATTGGCTTTGATTGGCTGTAATTGGGGCGATGGGCTAATCTGATTCAAGATCAGAGGACTCGGGGCCCTGTGTGGTTTGTGACTGAGTATTCCCTTGCCCCTCCGTTGACCCAAGATGTACACATCAAACGCATTCGTTTGTAACCCAGCTGATTGCTACCGGTCTTAGACGTGTGATCTGGGAGAGCTACATACGTGTTTATGTTGCTAGCTGCAACTTCCCTGACAGTGCTGAGAGCTTCTAGGAATTCCAATTGGAAACTGCTTCCTTATACTGTATAAATAAATTCCTGCAGAGTAAACGTATACATCATACATGTAAGTGCATCCATGCATCCAAACGTACGTGCATACACACACTATACAGCCTCAAAGAGAAACTGAGAGGGTGTGAGATGGCAGGAGAGATCATAAGTAAACAGTAATGTAATACAGCACTAATTTGAATCACATTTTCTTGCCCAGAGCCGCTGAATTCCTAATTGTGCATGAAGCTGTCCAGAAGTCATGCTGAATTATAATATCCCGGACAGAAAGAGAAAAGTGACTGCAGCATTTTGATTTGGTCTGACGAGGGACTTTAAGAGGAGGAGTGGGGAGGTAGGAGATGTGTTTGTATTGGAGAGAAAAATCCCTCCTGCCCTCTTTTTCTTTCTCACTCTCACTGTCTTTTGTTCCTGATCTCGGCCTACCCAGTGGCTTGACAGGCAGATGGAAGCGATTATACCGTAATAATAAACCATGGGAGGAAACCATGGGAGAGACGGAGAGATGACAGAGAAAGAGAGGGAGGAGGAGAAGGGGAGATCTTTGGAGCGCTCACGGGCCAGCACACGTGTCGATCGGGCCCACGGATCAGCGCCTGTGCTCATTTCCATCACCTTGACGGCTCAGACCTCCATCGCACCACCGGGAAAGAAATCGAGAACGCGGCCTCCTCACCAAGATATGCAGTTCCTTTTCCCAGACATGTGAGATCTTTGATCACAGCTTGATTAGACCTGATTCAGCATGCAGATGTTTCACACTTTGAGGTCTGATCTTTAAAAATGAACATAACTCTTTAAAACAACACAATGATTTCTCCTCCCGCCAACTTTTTGCTCTCCATGGCAGGTGCGGTGTTTTTTTTTCAGATTTGTGCTGTGGTCAGGTTCTGACAGTAGCCCTGTCTCTTGCCCTGTCTCCCCTCAGTCACAGTGTGTTTAACATCTGCCCCATATGGCCTGTACCTATCACAGCCTTTCAGCGCCCGTTGCTGTTCCTCAAAGTTGCAGCAACATGGTGCTCTGCAGTCACACCGAAAACAGCCCTTATCAGCTCCAACTCAAGTGCCATTGCTGTTCAGCGTGGCATCACCCTGAAAGGGAGACTAGTGCTTGTATACTTCAACCTGTCAGCCATCATACAGAGAGCAGCAGACTGGGTAAATGTCAAACTGTGACCACAAGACAGATCTGACAAAGGCACGAAGCACCTGCATGAAAAAGGGGTGAATAATGCTGGCATCAAACAGTGAAAAAGTCTTTGTTGAAAATAGAGAGAAGTGATTGGAGCTTGGGGGGACAGAGGTTGAGTGGGTTAATGTGTAGAGTGTGCTTACGCATGAATGTCAGCATATGTGTGTGTGTGTGTGTATACGTCAGAGGCAGCTGGTCTTCGGATGAGGGAGAGAGCCGTCATCCAGAGGCAAGCCCCTCCCTTGCAGCACCACACCCTCCCCCTCGCCTGTAACCTCTAACCTCTCACCCCTCACCCCAACAGCAGCATAATACGTCTGTTGAGGGATCAGGGTAGGCAAGGTTGTTTTCTGCTCACATCAGCATCCTTTCTGTCCTCCAAATTGCCTTTGAAAGCGCTGAGTGCCATGGGGGTGGGGTTGGGGTTGGGGGGGTCGGGGGGCTGGTTGGTACAGCCTGTTTTGTTCTGGTTCCCTGGTTGCAGTATTTGCATGGCACAAACACCTACACTGACTACATGAATTGCAGAAGCTATTGTGTAATCGTGCTGAGAGCCTCAAGGTGTGGTCAGAGTGGAAAGAAAGCCAATTTTAGAGGTGGAAACAATGTCATGGGAAAGAATGTGAGGGGGCTAGAGGAAGAATTTAAAAATGTAAGATCAGTTAGATGCGACATCTTTTACACATACACAATCAGGACATGTTTCTGAGTTGTTAAATCTAACGCCTGACTTTTGTTGTTTAGGGTGAATTAGCACAGACTACAAAATAAATTAGGTGTCAAAACTGTGGTTGTTGGTCAGTTTGAACACACTGGAGAAAACTCAATTTAACCTTATCTTTAGGATCACTGAAGGTCAGGGAACATGTGATCACCTGACCTTGTCTAAGCGGTGTTCATAGCTGTTATGTACGTTCAAACTCAAAGGTGGGGTGAAAAGTCATAGAGAGGGGAAAGATGCAATAATTGTTCCAATGGGGATAATGGTACACACTTTCAGACAGTCTCTCAGGCATTTACTCTGTTGCAGTTGTTTGTACATACAAATAATAGAATGATGATAAAGATCCACAATTCTGACTTTGCTTGAAGGATACTGACTCCTGACTTGTAAGAAGGACTCCTGTTTGGTGGTACAAGAATTGGAAGGGTCTTTGTTTCTCCGAACTGAACATGCCAGTTTGTCGAAATGTAGCGGAACCAAATGTCACCACTGACAATCATAAAAACCGACATTCGTGCTTTTACCCTGTCCTGATCTGGTTAGTCTCCCAGGTCTAGGGAGTCACTGCAGTCATCACAGTAAAACAACCATGATTTCACCCAATATTCCTGTCATGTTTCAACAGGCTGTTTATTAAAAACCCTCAGCAACCGCACTGCACACTCTCAGCCACGGCGCCCAGAAACACTCTTTCACATCACAACCGTCGTCTCCAATCTCTGTCTTTTCCCCTCTTTTCATGCTACAGCTCTTATTTTCCTTCCTGCTGTCCCAGTGGTGGTTTCCTAAGTATGACATCATCACTCAGCGCCTGAGTGAGGGCTCGGTGACCCATGGTGCACTTCAGATGCAACTCTAGTTTGACGTTAAAAAAAAAAAAAGAACATTCCTTTGAAAATTTTATGCAGGGGTGTTGAGTCACGGACTGTAACCGTTGTGTATTTCTGTCACACCCATCAACAAGATGTCAATCACTGGGCTCAAAACAAACACACCTCCTATTCAGGACAGGATTCTACAGTAACTGGATTTGGGAATGACTGAAGATTAGAATGGCGGTTTTCCTTTTCCTCAGATGAATAGATGTCCAATTGGCACTGAGGCCACAGTGACGCCAGCAGCACAGTATCTGGCGGGAACTTCCTGGAACAGGGTTTCCTTCCGGCTACGGCAGGGGCCCCAGCTCTGATTAAAGAACAGGAGGACGAGGGACACCTGAAAGAAACAGCAGCTAATCAGACAGGAGACATGCACACACAACACACACAAGCAAGTTCACACAGAGGAAAAGTTAACATGTCCATACACGCTGACAACTGGTAAAGAAACATGTCATCAGCAGAAATACATCACACAAGCGTACAGCCTTTAATCAAGATGGGTATTTCTCTTGCCAAATGTTTGTCAAATAATGGTGTGTGTGTGTGTGTGTGTGTGTGTGTGTGTGTGTGTGTGTGTGTGTGTGTGTGTGTGTGTGTGTGTGTGGGTCTGTTCAGCTGAACTTGATTTCCCAATGCCTGCAGCTCCGGATACCACAAAAACACCCCGCTGCCTCCATTGTCTGCCTCCCAACCTCTCCCATCGCTTGATTAGCAGCTTACCAGATCGCGTGATCCTCCTTTGACTTTTCCCATGTTGAGAAAAACACATGTTGTTGAAACCCTACAAGATCCAAATTACAGAACAAATGGAACAACATGTCCTCCCATTTTTTTGAGCCGAAGTACATGGGAAAAATTTTGAACTACTGAGTTTGAAGAACACGTAGGGATAGGAATGAACGCATACTGTGTTAGGTTTTGCACAATCACGGTGATGCATCACATATACTGTAGACACATGCCTGCATGTGGGCATAGACATTACGTCAGTTTATGAAGCTGCTGTGTATGGATTACCTAGCAACTCCGCGTCTATTTTGATGTGAGTGTTTGTGTGTCTCTGCAGGATACTACTGGATTAAGGAGATGGAAAAGTTCAGCTTTGGATCATGTCTGTGCTTCGCTCTGCAATTTCGCCACATTTCCCTATTCCGAGGGCTTTTCTTCGTCTGCGTTAATTGCGATTTACACCTCTTCCTTTTAACTCTCAGTCGTTCCATCCCGCCAACCATCTGGTGCCCCTTCCCCACTGAGCTGAGTTTGCTACTAACAACCCACAGCTGGGCTCACACACACATCCATTTATTCTAAAGTTAGTAGAAATGGCCAGCAGCAAGTGATCCCCAAGTCTATCTCTCAAATGCTTAGCTTAAGAGACAGCATGGCCTGAGGGTTGGGGTGGCACAGGGTAATGTTGTCCCAGCGTTACTTAGGGCTTGTTGGGGGCTGATTGCTGGCAGATGCTGTTTGTGTAATGGCAGAAGGTCACAGCAGGGTAAACCAGGGGCGACAGGAGCGCTGCAGATCTTCAGAAAATAGAACAGGCGTTGTTGTAGCCAAGTCCAGGACGGATAGAGAACATAGAGCAGATCTCTTCGGTCGTGAGTTGAGATCCGAACCCTGGTTCCTTCTTCTGTCAGGACCTGGGGCCTGGACACTGTCAGCCACCACAGGCACACACGTACACACAGAGAGTATTCTAGCTGATTGAGTCCTTGTTGGAGCCCTTTCACACCTCTTGAGTTGTTTCCCCAGATCCAAATCTAACATGTCATGAGGCCAGAGGATTAATTGTTAATCTTAACAGCAGTCATTATCTGGGATAATTCTAAATTCTTTCATTCTCGCCTTGCCAGCACATGTGGCCTGTCCGTTTGACTGCTGAGGAGATCCAGAACACTTTCCTTCTCCCTTAACTTCACCCTTTTTCTTTCACTCTCTTTTTTTCTCTTTCTTTTTGTCTCTCTTTAGGACTCTGTCTCCCTCCTCTCGCTTCCTGGAGCTAATTTTCAGAATGATTTCATGGCCGCAGAATGTCCTAATTGCGGAGAGCTGGTCTCCTTCGCTGCGGGGCTACTTTTTAGGCCTGGTGTTTCAGTGTGTGTGTTTGCATGTGTGTGTGTGACTGCAAAAAGGAGGGAAACTAGGTTTTTGGGGTGGGTCAGGGAGTTTTAAGGCTGGGGTACCTGTCATTTTGATGGACGTCTGAGGGACCTGACTGCCCTCGCGCCCCTGACCTCCTTCTCTAGCCCTCCACTGCGCCAACATCTCACTCTGTCAGACAGTTAAACCCAGGTGGTGGGGGGGGGGACAAGATGTGTGTGTGTGTGTGTGTGTGTGTTTGTGTGTGTGTGTGTGTGTGTGTGTCAAAGAGCGACATAGAACAGGGGCTTCCACACAGAAACCCCAAAAGGACAGAATAACACACTTAAACTCTGCTCATGATGTCCCAGTCAGTGAAATAAAGTAACAAAGGCCTCTTTTTGCATGTTTTGCACAATATTCTGAATACCCACTTGATGAAATCAAATAAGAAGAACTCCCACTATCATCTTCTGTTTGTAATTATGTCATTTGGAGTCAAGTCTATGCATTCAGTTCACTTTTTCCCATCGCTCAGTTTGAAGGTAATGAGTTTTGTCTCATGGCTTATGCAATAGTGTACTTGTGTGTTCATAAGCTTTTTTTTCTCCACGTGTGTGTTCTCTGTGTTACACGCCATTATTTACACACGCTCTTTCTAATTTCACACTTCACACGCTTTCTGTCATCGGCTGGGAATAGAAAAATGAAAAAACAGGCGGCAGTGGTTGATGAAAGTGAAATTGAAAAATGAAAAGAAGTCAGGTCGCTTGGAAGGAGGGAGCGCTGTCGATGGTTTAGCCCTCGGACTCGTGATGGAAACCAATCACCGTGGAAACAGCACGAATCAGCAGACCGCATCGTAACCCTCGCAAACACACATATACAGTAGATGCACATGCATCAAAGCACACACACACACACACATAGGCACGGTAACCTCAGTATTGCTTTTGCCTGAGATCTGTACTGTTAAATGAACACGATGGGTTTCCCCAGCGACTCAGAGGTTCCATTAAACACACACAGTCAATCTGATACACAAGCACGCACAAACATGAAACCAACACACCACAACAGCCACTCCACTGTACATAGGCCTTCCATGTATCTCCCTCTGCGCTATTCTTTGGCTGCCTTTTCTCTTTCTCAACCTCAAATCTGCTTGAATTATTCTCTCATTTTTGCCTTTCCTCCTCTCTCTATCCTTCCCCTCCTCCTTCTTACCCAACATTTCCCTGTCAGATAGCTGTGGCAGGGACTAGCAGCCTAGCGGTGGGGGTCCTGTGGTGAAGGGAGAGAGGAGGGGGTGGCTGTCCATGTCTGTGCCTGACAGGAGTGGGGTTGCCTTTACACTGTCCAAACGGGCCGAGCCGTCACTCCTGATTAGCCCTCGTGCTGCACAGAGCCGGGGAGTCGGGGGTCTCTGGAAGCCATTACTCAGCCAGTGAGTGAGTACCCTGTCCCCTCCTCTCACCCTTCCAACCCCCACGCACCCACCCGCCCCTCTGTCTCAACTTAATCACTCACAGCTGAGGAGAGCTAGAGGAGGAGGGAGAGGAGGCAAAGGCAGGAGAGCAAGGGGGTGGAGTCGTGGCTCAATCAGCAACAAGTGCAATTGATTTCTTTTTGAGTGCATGACTTTTCATTCTCATTGGTAAGAGAACACACACATACTGACACACACACACACACACACACACACCCATACACTGACACATACTGACAACAGGCCCATTTGCCCCCCGACGGTGAGCTGCCATGTTCTGTGAGAGGAAAGTCTGCCTCACAGGAACAGGAAATGAAGGAGTAGACACATACACAGGCTGCCTTGTGTCACTGTGGGTACCAGCCTACACACACACACACGCACACATACTCACAGTGGCCACCCTCAGCTGGAGCTTGTTAAAATCGAGACTGCTGGGGCCAGCTTGTCTTTGTCAGAACTCTGATGTCACATACAAGCTGATGGTTGGGACATTTTCATATGTGTGTGTGTGTGTGTGTGTGTGTGTGTGTGTGTATGCGTCGACTGGTAACAAGGCATAGGATGCTGAGCGGTGGTGACACGCCGACCCCAGGCCTTCATGTTTTCCCACAATCCCTCTCTTCCGTTAGCAGCTACCCATGATGGCTGCTGGGTGGGCACGATTCAGAACGAGAAACCTTAGCCTTCATCAAACATACACTAATCAGCCATGCAGGCACAAACAATTCACAGTTAATGTGGATCAACGCAAAGAGCGAAAGCCCAATAGTTGTCATCTTAGTTGATGTTTGAGATTCAAACTTTATTCTGGCATCAACAGTGGAAGTGCCTCCAGAGCTCATTTTTGGTAAAAGGAGAGTGTCCATCCTAGAAAAGGAATGCCAAAAAAAGATATGTTTACATGCAAGTGACAAAGCTTTCTAGCAGCCGAACTGATTATGACTCTTCATTGTCGGGTGAAAAGGAGGAAGTAGAGTCCGCAGAGGGAGGTCTGCGGAAGGAGGAGTTCAGGCTGGCATGGGTTTTTTTTCCTTTGGTTTCTTTTAATCATGGCTGCAGCCGTTCCCTAAGCTTAACCAAGCAGTAATTTTAATCAAAACCATGATCTTTCTCACCAAAGTGCTTTTGTGCCTAAACCTAACCAAACCATAACCATAGTGTTGTCAGATCATAAAATGAAGTTTTCAAATAGAGTTTTATAAAGTATTGACTAATGATGTAATCCTGTTGATGGTGGCGTGAGATCAGTAAGCTCCTACGTCAGCACATTTTGTTGTTTAATTTGGAAAACTTGTTGGATAAAAGGCACTGAAAGGTGGATAAGGCCTCAAGTCTGCTTTGATTCAGGGACACCTCACAGGAACGAGGGGGGGATTATGGCTCAGGAGCTGAAAAGGAAGACCCGTGTGATGATGGATCACATTTCCCACTCTCCTCCACCTCTCATCTTATGTCTTCTGCTCTCCCTTTCCTTTCATCTTTAAAGTGCTACGCCCAGGTGCAGAGAAAAAGATGCGTTTAACTGTGTGTGTGAGAGAGAGTGAGACACCTACAGAGAGGTGGAGAGGTGAATGAAAACATTCCTCACCTGTCGGCGGAGGAGCATGGTTCAGCTGACAGCTTATAAAGTGTGACCGCGGATCAGTTTGTTGCTCTTTGGGGTAACGGTTCAGCAGTCAAAGAACTGCAAGCCATAAACCTCAGAAAGGGAGGCACCCAGGGAAAAAGGCAGATTGAAGGAGAAGAAGGAGGGGGGTGGTTGCAGAGGTAGAAGAGCAGATAAAGGACGATTGTTTATCTTCCAATTCCAATTATTGAAAAACCACGGTTGCATCATCCCGTTTTATGTGCTACACTTCATTATCTTTAGTACCTGGTCATGTCGGAATCCATTTAGTTTTGAAATCCATCTGCAATATCCTTGAGAAATCTCTATGAAAACACACATTATCCATTATTGTGAACATGACAGCCATGGAAATGTTTAGCCACTCAGAAAGTGTTTTATTTTTTCAGTGTAATAATGTAATAATGCAAATCAATGTGTGTTTTTACACTTAAACAACAATAATAGGAGTCTGTTGTATTTGCTGCTTCCAAAGCTACATACATTTCCCCTGATACATGCTTTTGTCAGAGCCCAGAAAATCAACTTAAAGGTTATATATTGTTACAAATTGAAAATAATAAAACTCCCTTCCACTCGTCTCTCTCCAGGGGTTACCGGGCAGACAGGGTCCCTGGCTGCCATGTGACTTGCTGGCCAATTAGTGCAGAATTTGAGCGTTGTAACGAGCCAGGGGGGAATAAGGGGAGTTTGATTACAACACCTAAACCTTCCTGTCGCCCCCAGCCAGCACCCCAAATATCTCACTGACAGCCAAGTCACAGCTGGGGACACCGGCATAAAACAGTGCAGCCCACACAGCCCTCTCTGTTCAGTGCAATTTTTGAATGAACGGTCAATGATGTGAAAACAGGGGGTACAGTTTTTCTCATTTTTTCAAGCATTGTTTGCATTTATTACAGTTGTCGGCGAAGAATTTATCTTTCAGAACAAGAGGCTTATTGAGGGAGCGACAGACAGAAAGAGGGAGAGAGAAATATACAAAGCATAAGTGCCTGGTTTTTCCTACATGCCTGTTCGTGCTCTGGGCTTCATTTGGAATGCATGGCGTACAAACCATAATAAACGGTGGGATTGAATCATTCAACAGGACTGATTTGCTTGGCCAAACGCAGGCTTCTAGTTTATTTGTCTCTGTTGTAGTGAATCAGAGAGTTGGAGAGGACTGGATTCAGTCATCCCTGTTAGAAAAAGGATTCCAACAAACACATGGATCCCACTATTTGGGAATCATTGTAAACAACACTGTAAAAATTGAGTGGATTGGCACTTCAACTTTGTGGGTGATTTTCTACCAACATGACATGTTACGTGAGGTCTGGATTTGATTCAGCAAAACTCTACAGAAATGGGGATGGAAAAGAATAAACCAGCACTTCTTGTCACATGTAGTACTGGACATAAAGGGTAAAAGTAGGGCGTCCCAGCTTCTCAAAGTTTATCCACTAATAGCTCTCACACACACCACATGGATTTGTCCCCTGGATGTGGCCCAAACTCCTTCAAAATCCAGGAAAAGATCCGTTGGATCATCGGGGAACGCTGTGCCCTCAAAACGACTCGACCTGGCCACCTCGGATGTCATCATGTTCCACTGTAATCCCGATGTGATACAGGCACCAAAGGATTCTGTTGATGCCAATATTATCCTCAATGTCAGCTCGGATCTGCCGTCAGCCTTCTCCTAATGCACACTGACAGGAGCCCCACTGTGAGGACCCCACTCTGTCTTCTGATCGGGCAGCCAGATGGACAGCTCAGCAGCAGGAGGGGACCTGATATCAATGTCAGCAATCAGATCTCACCCTCTGAGAGCTCGTTTATGTGTATGTGTATGTGTGTGTGGGAGAGAGTGCACAGTGCCAAGTGATTGTTGGGAGCACATGTGCTGACGGCGGCCAGAGTGTGTGTTGAAATGAAGATTAATGAATGAGAGACCTGAATGCGTGTGTGTGAACGAGACTGAAGGGTCAGTGGACGTCTGTCAAAGAGTGCACAAACTTGAGCTTGTGTTTACCCACAGTATGTGTGTGTGCTGGTTTTGTAAGTGTGGGTGTGTGTTTGTGTGTGCCAGGTTATACTGTGTCTTTTAACTTTTCAACATCTTGTCCCACAGCTGTGAGGTGCAGAGTGACATGAGAGAAACTCACAAAGCTTCACTACAACCGCATGATTCAACAAGTCCAAAGCATCTACTTTTCCTCTTTTTTGTGTGTGTGTGTGTGTGTGTGTGTGTGTGTGTGTGTGTGTGTGTGTGTGTGTGTGTGTGTGCGTGTGTGTTTGTCTATTTTGTGCAAGAAGAGAAGAAAAGGAGGAGATGATTATTTACATGTGTACATTTGTAACAATTTTGATGTCAAACTCACTGACTGACAAGTGAAAAGTCCCAGCTGCTCCATATCTATCAACAAGCAGATAGAGGAAATATGTGTCTCTCTCTTCGTGATTAAAAATGATAACTATAACTGCAATGTACACCTTGCAAAGAATGAATCAGTCCCTGCATCCAAAGAAAATTACAGCCTAGCTGGTTTTATGCAATATCCTTGGCAAACAAACAAACAGTAAATCAGAAGAATACTCTAAAGCCTTGAAGGAGGCAAACTGTTACTGCTCTACAAAGCCAAAGAGCATAAACTGTGTGTGTGTAATAAAACTTTATCTCCCCCAGAAAAGTTTTGTTGGTACAGAAGTGGAGTTTGTATCATTTAATAGGGTACAATAACAAATAAGCTCATGATGTTTTTGGATATAACCACAATACTCTTTTCAGGACTTCTGACCTTTAAAGTACAATTATTGCTGTTACCGTTTGTTAGGAAGATTTGATGGATTACAGCCACTGTATTGCACTGTGGCCAATGTATTTTGTGTGAAAAGCCACAACATTAATGCTTCATTTTTGTTTTTTTACGTGAATGCACCACGAGAAAAAATTGTTTTCCCACACTCCTATTCAAGTGCCATAATAGGAAATAAAAATTATATATTATCAGTGGTTCAACTGATGATATGATATGATTGCCTACATCAGATATGTCCATTTTGAGTTTCAGTTACTCACTGTCTCGCATTTTCTCACTTCCATTACGTTTAGAAGAATAGTTCAACATTTTGGGAAATACGCTTTCCTGCAGAGTTGACCAGTTGCCTGGTTGCCTGGCCGGATGAAGAATCAGTGATTGGGGATTTTGTTACTTTTGGACAGAGGCAGGGTAGCTGTTTCCCAGAAAGACATGAGAGTGGTATTGAATACTCATTTAACTCTCTACAAGAAAGTGAATAAGCATATTTGCCAAAATGCAGGCAAGATAGTGGGGACAACTTACTTCCATTTTGTTTAGAGGAATAGTTCAACATTTTGACATATAGCCTAACCTTTATTGCTGATAGTTAGATAAGAAGATTAATACTACTCTTATGTCTGTCCCTTCAATATATACCTGGAGCAAACCGTCAGTTCACACATATCTATATATGTTTTGGGGTTTTTTAAGTGTAAAAACAACAATTTGCCATTTTGTGGCTGTATCTCTTGGCTGGGGGTCATTTCCTGGAGTTGCCTTGATGATGAAGTCAGATTTCAGCCATTTACAGTCCAACATCACTTATTTATTTTAAAAATCAATCTGCATTAGGAAGGACTTGCACTGGATGAAGGTATAAAGAAACAATAGCATCTCTTTATATCTATGAGTAGATTTGTTGTGGATATGAAATTTAAATGTGTGTTGACAGTTACAAGCCAAAAATGAAGTGCTTCTTGATGCGTGTGTTGTGTGATGGATCCACAATGAATATGTATTACAAGTGATTAATATTACAGCCACTACAATACAGTTTTTCTCCAATGACAAAAGACAGTAAACCAAGACAACAGCAAAAACAAATGGGCAACACCAGGGACATAAATAGCAAGATGTCAACACTCACAGCAAGACACTGACAAAAGCCTTATGAGGGTTGGAGCCACGCAACATAATTATGAAGTACAGATGTATTAGTCAAACTTCCCCACCCCTCCTCTCAGTCCCTTGTGTGTGTGTGTGTGTGTGTGTGTGTGTGTGTGTGTGTGTGTGTGTGTGTGTGTGTTTGATGGGAAGTGTGTGTGTGTTCCTCTGAGTGCTTTTCGTTTGCTCTCTCGTCCCGCCTTTCAACCACAGCATTGATAGATGTGATGGGGCGAGGCAGGGAGAGAGGAGATCTACCCTTTTCAACGTCAGATGGCTCTATTGAGAGGAAGCAGGGGAATGCCAGTCACCCCCCCTCCCTCCCCTCCATCCCATCCTTTCTTTCTGCCCGTCCAGTCAAGCGGAGGAAATCGGAAGTCCACTTTCAGGACTAGTTTAGATGCTGGCTCTCATTTGCTCTGGAAGCTGTCAGCTTCAGGTTGATAAAATGTGTAAAAATGAATCACCTTCAGCGGCATTAGTCAAATTTGGTGGTAATTTTTTTGTCCACTCACTGGGTAAACACGGATGTCTTCCTTCTGCTGTTGCCTGCCTCTGTTGCTTTTTCTTTCTTCCCTTTTTTGTCACTTTGCATCTTATTATTCATCTGTCGGCCCTTCCATCTGTCTGTCAATCCATCCATTTATCCGGCAGCATCTGTCATTTCTCTTGTCACTTAAATCATCCATCCATTAGACCATCCATCTTTCAACCTACGCACTTGTCTACTTTTCAGTGCATCCCTTACGCATTCATCTGTCCATCCTGTCCTTTGTGCACGGTGACGTTGTTGTGATCTTGACTTCTTTCTGCTGAGTTATGGTGACAGATTTGAAGTAGAGAATGGCTCAACCTCCAGTACACTCATGTGACTTCTACAGAGATAAGGCCAAACACACCTGTGCACCTCAGAACACATACACACAGAAACATGCTGTTTCCCATGACCCTATATATCTGTTGTTTTCACCTTATGTGCCAGGTGAGCTGCTGCACTTGAACGAGACTCTCTCACACACAAAAGAGGATGAATTTGCTACTGCATGTGTGGGAGTAAAGAGATGATTTGATGTGTGTGTGTGTGTGTGTGTGTGTGTGTGTGTGTGTGTGTGTGTGTGTGTACATGGATTTGACAGGGGGTCAGAAGCCAGGGGCCTCTCTCTCGGTCTCTCTCTTGAGAGTGAGTGAAATACAGGCCTGGTTGTCAAGGTGACTGGCCCCGACAACATGCTCCGACTAAATCGTCAAAAGTAATTCACCAAGGAAATACACACACTAACGCACACAGATCTCCCTCCACACTGTATTACCTTTTCCAGAATAGTCTTTTTCTCTATATTTGCTATCTGCATCTGCCTCTGATGCTTCTGTCTCTGTATATTGTCCTGTGAATGCAAGTTCATACATGGCAGCAGCTCTTTGCACACACAGATCACCTTCCCTCATGCTCAGGCAAGTTTGCACTACTCAGAGCACTTGAGGCATATTTAGATTTACCGCGTGGTGCAGTGTAGCCATTCATCCAGGTGAGGGCCGGGCGTTGAGAGATGAGAGAACTAAGTAAGAAATCACACGGCAAAGGGAGGTAAAGAAGTGAAAGGTAGGATGGAGGAAAGGGGAATATGGGGAGTGACTGAAGGTAATTTATTATTTAATGTTTTGTCTTTCAGTCATTTGTATGTACACATCCCAGTCTGCTCAGCTATCAGTCAGTCATTCTCCTCGCATCAGCGCTCTTTATTTCTAGTTTCCTTAGTTTGTCTGTTTGTTTGACAGCTGGGAGGTCTGCCACCATGCCGAACCTGTCAAAGCCTGTCACAAACCTCTTTCTGCCCTGCGGGTACACACACTCACACACTCACACACGCACATACACAAGATAGACAGAGAGAAAGAGATGGAGTTAGAAGAAGGGACTTTTTCTTAATGCATGCATATGATAAACTGCCAGCAAATCATCATTTAAACGTCTAAAAGTCTGTTTTAGTTTAAGAAGCAGGATTATAGAAGCCAGGATATTGTTGGTTTCAGTACAAGTTAAATATATATTCTGCAAATTCCAGTACCCACAATTGTCATGACCAGCACAGTAGCTTGCAGGATTTATAGTTGTAGGTGGGTTTCCAATGCTTCCATGTTAACCCATCTTCCCTTTCACAAGCCGAAATGAAATTCCAGACTCACTGACAATAAAGACGTACAATGTAAATCACCTGCACATGATTTGAAACACAGATGTGCCTCTTCAGATGGGACACAACTTATCAAATCCAGATAAACAAGACAGCTATGGCTATTGACTATGTGCTGAGTTTTCTTTACAATATATTTTATGTATCTATTGGTCAGCCAAATCATCAAGAACTTCTTGGTGAACTTGAGTTCTCTATAAAATTCAATTACACCTATTTTCTGTCAACAGACATCCACCATCTGACTCACATCACTGTCTTAATGATCTACAAGTGTTCGCTTATTCTGCTGCTGCCCTCATCATCTGTCCTTCTGGGTGCATACCAGGAAAATCTAAGAAAATGAAATAAAAAGAAATGAGACGCTCATTTCTTCTTTCATCTTGCCTCCACTGAGCTGTACTCTCCTTCATCACATCAGACCATTACACATGGAGATGTGAAGCTGATGCTGAATCAGATAAATGATAACGACATAAAGATCAACTAAAATCAAATGATAGAACTCATTCAGATCTTCTATTTTCAAAGTAACAAAGCTTATTTGACAGTACATGTATTTGTTATCTTTAACACATTAAACCTCTAACCACTTAAAGGCCACCTAAGCCCCGGGGGTGAGCTGTGTCGTCCTTTGGGATTTGGCTGACTGAGAGACTCCTTCATTAATCTGAAGCCTCTGACAACTGTCTGTCAGCAGTTGAAGGGGATTTCCACACTTTCTGTGTCTGGCTGTGTTTGGGAACAAAACCGTTCATTAGAGCAAGGCATACATTTCGACGCAGGATCTCTCGTCAGCGGCTGGCTTGATGTCTGCGTTTAAGGTGCTCACATATAAATTCAAGGTAGACGAGTGCACACTCACACCTAAGTCAGTCAGCAATCCTAACTATATCACTTTTAACGCCGGCCTAAAAAATGTTCTAACCTGTCTGCACAATCCAACACAATCCACCGTGTGTAAGCGGTGACAGTGAAACTGGACTAGATACACAAAAGCTTTGAGTTGACAGTGTTGACACTGACATAAAAGAATCTGTAAAGAGCAGATGCTGACATGTTGTCATTGTGTCTGATGCACTTTAACAATAGCTCCTGATGACAGAAAGTGTTGGTGCTGGTCTTCAGGTTAACTAGGGCTAGACTGTTGTGTCTATTGACTTTGATGGCAAAAAGAATTTGTATTTTGAAAGCTGTAATAACTTAACCTTTAAACAGACTTTTACGGAGCAGCATACTGTAAACACAGCATGTTGCTCTGCATTGACACTGACATGCTGTGTTTGCACATTACTACCTTATAAAGCGATATGTGCGATACATGTTAGCAAGAAGTTGCATATTTACACACCTAGCAGCCACCTGATGAATGTAATTCCAATATTCAATTTTAGGTGTATTTCGGTCTCACCAACTCCTTAGGGAATATCTGACACTTTAGCTGCTACATGTGCCACTATGTTCACCAACTAGTCACTTGTCTGTTGTTTGATGCCGGTCAGTAAGTGTACAGTGGGTTTATCAAAGCTTTTGCATTTAAGACAGCTGCCTGCTGCTGCTGGAAACGACAATGATGAAACAAGTGAGACTGGACCAAAACATTTAAAGAAAAGTTACAAGCTGTAAAACCAAAACAATGAGCTGAAAGGCACCAAAAAGCTCAGTTAAGCAGAGAGAAGCTGCAGAGTCAGGTGATAATTCTATGTAGGTTTGTCACTATGAATGACCCCTTTCACATTACAGATCCTTTTGGGACTGCTGTAGAAAAGAAATATGTGATAATAAGACGATACGATTAGAGAAATAAGCCAGAGGATGATGTGAGAAACATGTATAATTCTTGCTCTTCAAAGCTATCCACACACAAACTTTAAACATATTTCAACACTGGAGTCCCCAGCCTGTTGTGATGTTAAACTACAGGCTTAAATCTCAACATCTGCGTTCATAATCCTAAAACTTTCACAGTGGTTTTCTTTCAAAGAGGCTCATTGAGTAATAAGTGGGAGATGTGATATATAATTGGGAAATCCCCTGGTTTGATGCTAGAGGATGGACAGTACATGTGTTCATGGGTTGCATGATTGTATGTCTGTAATGTGCATGTGTGACATATACCGTGTGTGTGTATTTATATCTGCTCGCGTGCTCATGTGTGTCGGTGTGGGTTTGCTTCCATGTGGGTTCAATGCCCCAGTTGCACATCCCAAAATTAGATTATTGAGATGCTCTCACTTTCTGGCTGCTTTACTGTTATGCTATAGCATGACATGACTTCATTGCATGAGTACTTGCATGCCAAAGTATAGACTTGTAGTTGTCATAGCTAGAGAGAGATCTGTATCTCCATAAATCTACCACACTTCTGAGCTCAAACATTGCCAGATCAAGTTTGCTAAGCAGTTAAACACAAGATGAAGGAGAAGGCAAAGGCTTCTGCTCTCAGTGTCTTTGTTTCATTTTCCAATGCATGATGAATTGCTGCTGTTATGCTGCTCTGTGTGTGCATCTGTGCTTTGCGTGCTGTATGTATAGATGTTTGCATGCATCCACACACACCCTTTCTCCCGTCCTCTCCCCCGCTGTTGTAACAGTTGCTCTCCTTTCACCATTGTTTCTCAGAAAAACACCACACGTGTTCTCATTCCCAAAGTGGCAGCCTCACACGCCTGATTCAGTCACCACCTCTATTGTGTCAGCTCATATTGTGAGGTGGATCGTCTTCATTCATATTTTCATACCCTGATTCTTATATTATGCTGATTTCAGACTGCTATCCTGCTGTATTTTGGGACCTCTGGGGTCCTGGAGGTACAGGGGGTCCCCTCTCCCACTCACTCTCACCAAGAGCAGATGGCCCTGGCTGGGCTGGGCAGCGTGAATGAGCCCCTATTGTCTCTGGATGTAGCGTAGCCGCCTAGCCCAGATGGCATTTGTACCTTTTGTGTCTATGCTGACTTTCTGCAGAGTGAGACAGTGTGTGCTGTCTGTTTCGGTGGGTGGTAGCCCTCTGCTCGCTTTCATTAGCTTCTCTCACTCTGTTTCTTTGTCTCTCACTCTCTTGTTTCTCAGTGTGTCAATTCAGTTCACTTCAAATGTGCTATATTGGCATGAAGGTTAAGAAATACTGTTGCCAAAGCAAAATAAACATAAAGATGTGTTATGTGTGGACTGCCGAATATTACACCCATGTAACAATTAAACATCCAAAACCATAAGCAATAATTTGTTACTATAACAGCCTCCACTCTTCTGGGAAGGTTTGGAGCCTGGTTGATTTGCTCCCTTTTAGCCACAAGAACATTGGTTAGGCTATGTACTAAAGTTGGCCGTTAAGACCAGGCCCGAGTGCCAATTCATCCAAAAGGTGCTTGAATGGGGTATTATATGAGGGCTGTGTGCATGCCAGTCAAGTTCTTCCACACCAAACTTGGAAAATTACTTTGTTGTGAACCTCAATCTGTGCATGAGCGCATCGTCATGTTGCAACAGGAAAGGGCCTTCTCAAACTGTTGGCAAATAGCTGAAAACATTTTTTTTTTAAAACATGGAACAAAGGGGTAATGTCCAAACCATGACAAACAGCTCTAGACAAAAGGTATGTGGACAGGGGTGACCGCATTGATATCGGGGTATGGGTTGGCTGATAAGTAACAAGATTGCTGCCCGGAAATGCCATAGATATGTGCATAAGGCAAGCTTGCCCCACCACACACCACGTTATGTCATTTCTAATAAAGCTCACTATGATTTATTATAAGTCAGATATTTTATACATTGCATTTTTATATAATAAATGGTGGGGTCAGTCATAGTGGAGAAAGATTTTCGGTTGTTGAATCTCAATCCCTGGTGGTCAAATACAGATGCTTAAAGTGTTGGTATTTGACCTGGGAGTACAAACACCACTAATTGACCCCACCTTCAAGCCTTATTTTAATTATTTAATTTTAGTATATTTGTTGTATTTGTGTTCATTTTCAGTGTAGTTTACTATTTAAAATGCATTATATTTCCTAGTTTTGAAAAGTTTATTCTTCAACTGTAAAATGTCTCACTTAGTACATATGTTCACCACAACTCTTTAATAACCAAATTTCCATTGTATGTCTTTATCGAAAATGTGTGTTAATGTTTAAATTCCAAATTCTAAATTTAGTTATCTAATTTTAAAAAATATATATACATATTTGTTTATTTTTATAAAAAATGTCAATATCAGTGTCAATTTCAAGCATCAAAGTTAATTAATTAAATCGGAAATAGCAGTATGAAACAGTCTCAACTCATGGTCCACTTACTAGCGCAACTCAACAGTTTTTTTCAATTATCACGGAGACTGGCACAGACATGTGAGCTCAGCAGCTGTTATGATTCCAACAATAGCACTTTTACTGTTTTAACATGTTTGAACGCTCAAGAAAGAAAAAAGCATATCTTGAGTTGTGTAATATAATCACACTTCACAGTAAGGCAGAGGAACATTAACCAAGATATGTGGTAAATGATCATTATGAGGCAAAGACTTGTATACTCATTATGATGTGACTATGTGACTTACAGTAAACCTACTACAAGGAGTTTTTAACTTGTCTCAATTTAATACTGATGCCTACATAAGCACACAAGACCATCAGCAAAAAGATTGACTATTTATATGTAGTTGTTCAAAACACTACCACTTTTGTCCACAGGGACCGCCAGAATCAACTAAACATGAAAGCTCCTTGTTGCTGCTTTAACAATTTGGCACAACTTTATTCAACTTTATTCCGCTGGTTATAATGTTCTTATGAGACCTACAGTCTGTCTCCAAACCTAGATAATATCAGATCGTGTTATTTAATGAGCTTTAGAGTGTGTGTGTGTTTGTCCACAGCCGATCAAACATGTTGTTTTGTTTAAGGGATTTTGTGGAATTCATTATTTGTGGTGGTGGTTGCTTGTTTTGCTGTTTAAAGATGCACTTTTTTCCCCCATGCACAGGCTTTATGTCTTAAACCACACACACACACACACACACACACACACACACACACACACACACACACACACACACACACACACTAGCTGGTTTGGCTGTCTGTCTTCATACTCTAAGAGCAATAGAGGATGGTTTTGGTGGTGAAAGCTCTGGGAGATTATAGTAGTGATCTGACTATGTAGGTATCTGTCAGCTGAGAGAGACAGAGATGCCATTCAAATTGTATGACATATGTGTGTGTTTGTATGTGTGTGTGTGTGTGTGTGTGTGTGTGTGTGTGTGTGTGTGTGTGTGTGTGTGTGTGTGTGTGTGTGTGCCCCCTCTTGTGTCATCTTCACCAAACCGCAAAAAGTCACATCACTGCACAACCTCTCTGCTCCGCTCATTTCCATCTAAAAACTAATTTGCTGCTCAGATCAAGTCAGATGTCTAATGAATCTACACACCTATGCTAACACAGACCTCGGATGACCCCTCTCACACATACACACACGCACAAATCACAGTTAGCGTGCTCTGAGTGTGTCCTAGGGAGACATCATGTGTTCCTTTGTGCTCTCAGGGGCCTCCACAGCGCAATGCCAAGCTTCAGAGCGTTGGCTAAATCCCCGGCAGAGACAGTCTGCCTGGCACGCTGGCACTTCAGCGAACTGTATTTACAGTAACCACTGGAAGAAAAGGATCTGATTACCCCGAGGAATATATACAACACATCAATCAGTAACGAGGCAGGGAGGGAAAGAGACAGCGAGAGAGAGAGCAAGAGGAGTATGGTTCAGTGTTGTGGTTTTATTGGTGCTCTTAAACTTTTACACACACATGCATGCATGCATTCAAGCACACACACACACACACACACACACACACACACACACACACACACATATATAGACACACACACACACGCACATATATATAGACACACACACACCGGGTTTTTCTGGCAGGGGATGTGGGTCCAGAGACCAGACTGGTGTTTCTCTTTCAGTCTTCCCTTCAGCCCAGATCAAATACACCGACCGGCAACTAAAGATGATGTCACTATCCCACAGCTGTCCTTACCACTCAGTGTTGCACTAGACTGTGTGTGTGTGTGTGTGTGTGTGTGTGTGTGTGTGTGTGTGTGTGTGTGTGTGTGTGTGTGTGTGTGTGTGTGTGTGTGCGTGTGTGAAAAGCTCTGCTGAGGTCAAATTGGACTCTCTCTCTGTCTCCCTCTCTTTAATTCTGTCTTCCTTCAAAACTCTGGGGATCCCACAGGCCGTGGTGAAAGCTATGGTCCAGATCAAGTTCCCGCTGTGTGTATGCAAGACACACACACGCAAGCAAACACACACACACACACACACACACACACATTCTGTATACTCCAATTCTAGCTGCCGGGAATGGCATGGGTATAGAGTGGGAAAGGGAGGGGAAATTAGGGGAAAGGGGGGATGCTTTTACCATCACAAACTATCAGAGGATAACAGTATTTTATTCACACATAACTGGCCACACACACACTGTATACTGAGCATGTGCACACGTTGAAATGTAGAGAAACTCAATATGGACAGTATCTCACTTGAGTGCTGTTTTGAATTTATTCAGTCTGTTTTGTCAAACATAATAATTTTTTCCCTGTGTTTCAAAGAGATTTACTTCCTTTTCCCTTCAAATGAGTGCATGATCACCAGTTTGATCATGATAATTAATTATTACATAATGAATAATGAATCATCATTAAAATTAAAACACATTTAACTTTTCAAACTTTTGTATGTCTACTATATAAAAACAATTGTGGTGATTAAATCATATTTGTTTTAAATATTAAAAATGAGGTCATATAAAAAACATTTCGTCCTCATACATAGACCACTACTATTATCTGCTTAAACTAATAAATGACGCACAGTCGTTCGCTGCATTCAGACAGCTTAGAAACAGTTGCATCTCTAACTATAAACAATGCGAACAGTATTTCAATTCAATCTCTGGTTCTATTGTAAAACAATTTAAAAATCAATCAGATTCATATGAATTAAATGGTTTGTATAGTTACTGGACTATTTCAAAGTTCTGTCTAAAACCTTTATACAGTATCTATTCTTTCTGTCATTGTACCTGTCCAGGACAAATCCTAATAAATAATAGATAAATCCTACACACTGGTCCTTTAAAGCTCCTTTAAACACATTTATTAAAAATAAAAAAATAAAAAAAGAGTTTCTGTGTTGGACATTTGGGATGCTCCATAAAATCTGCTACCATGGATGCGGTTCTGCTCATCACTGACATACCTGACCAAGGGATGATGAACATTTCATATGCAATATGGTGTCATTTATCAAAAAGCTGGCTGGCTCCTCTATAAATGTTACACTAAGAAAAATCAAGCTAGGTCAGTTTGTCTGTGTCTGATGTTTTTTTAATGACCTAGATTATTAAATGTATTTTTATATTATAGCTTTTAACTTTTAGAATAGCATATACATTTTTGAAAACTATTCTTCTTACACTCAACCATTGTTACTATTTATTTAAAAGAACATTGTAACATAATTTCAGAAAACATCTTTCAAATTTCAAACAAGAAAGTGCCAAGAGGAATAGATTACATATAACTACACACTAGCATAGCAGCATAATAGCACATTTAATATAGCATAACTACTGTGTACTCTTAATTTATGGAGCTTAACGCATCAGAGGTTGAAAGCTTCCTGGAAGTGAAACATGAGTCTTCATACTGTTACTGTATGCAGCTAAGTGCACTTCAGTACTTGTATTTAAGGCGTTTTCTGATTGGAGGACTGTTATTTTATATCTACTTTGATTTAATTAAGGGTTTTGAGTGATTCTCCCACCACTACCACAGGCAGTATATATGTCCACATGCACACTAACTTGCTTAAAGTACAGTTTCAAATGTGGCATTATTTAACAATGCAATAGTTTTATTTAGCTTTAGTCAAAGGAAAAAAAAGGAATCAAAATGTAAACTCATCATTTGCTGTTTTAGTGTTGTTCAAATTAGATAAAACATTAATGAGGCCGTAGTTGTGTAAAAACACAAAACAAAAAAAAAAACATTTCTTATAATAACATTCTTTGACAGATCATTGTTTATTTTCAACCAAGTCTGACCCCCACAACAACAAAGATACATGATCAAAAATAGCTCTGGGTAAGAAATGTAAGAAAATTAAGGATTTTTCCTTTGAAATAAATGTTTTTAATTTTTTTCTCTCATGTTTTTTCTGAGCCCCCCCAGTACTTTAACATAAAGAGAACAGTAAATGAATCAAGACAGCGCATGCTTCCTGTGTCTGACTTAGTCTATGAGAGTCTCATGTCTTCAATTAGCGATAATGTCCAACAGTCACATCTCCATCATTATGGTTTGAGGGAGAGACACAAGCATTTCTGACTTGTTTTTTTACTGTGGCTTGGATACGACTACAACTGTGCGTTTTTGGGGTAAAACAAATCAGATATCAGATTTATGTGTGTTAAAAAATGCAGCGTTCCCCTCTCTCTCTTCCCTCTCTCTCTGCTTTGCTTTAGGCACTGTGCAGGGTTCAGCTGCATGGTGGGGAGAGGTTGGAGGTCACATTGTAGCTCTCCGTGTGGGTGTCTAAGATGACTTTTGACCCCCGTTGACCCACTGAACAGCAGCCAAACTCGCCGTCCAACTGGGAGCGGGGAGAGGCCCTAGAGGTCAGGAGAAATACTGAGTGAAAGAGCGTTTTCTCAGCCACTTTCTCTCCTCGAAACTTCATTTCTGCTTCTTTTTCTCTTTCTCACGTAATCCTCCCACAACTGTTACTGCATAAATACTATTTACACAATCTAAGGATGCCTATTTTCTTATTGACACCAGTGTCTTTGGGATTTATGCACCTAGGTTTTAAGAGGTTTCCAGGGCCCAAGGATCATGAAACTAAATGGCCGTGTAAACATTCAAATCAAGTAGGAGAAAACAACAAAATGACAGGAACATGTTTTTTTTTACACCATGAACAGCAGGAATTTCTAAATCTATCTATATCTATCCATGTTGTTCTCTGCTGTCATCTTGTTTAATGTTAATCTAATTATCCACCTTCTCATACTTTCCTCCATATTTTCCAAACTTTTTTCTTTCCTTCCACATATCACATCTTCTCATCTCTATGTCTTTCATCACAATATTTTTGCTTCTTTCTGTATTTTATTGCTGCGGCTCAATCGCTCATCTTCTCCATCATGCGTGTGTTATTTATCTCTTTACACTTGAACGGACCTTCAGCATTTACGTTTGGGGGAAAGGAATATATCTTATAATGAAAATACAAGACAAAAACATAAGCTATGGCAGATTTTTCAACCAAGCCTATACTTCTTTCACACATACACACACCCCTCTCCCAGGGCCCCTTTTCCTCCCCTCATCCTTCCCATCCTCCTCCTCCCCTCTCTCATCAAGGGTCATTTGCTCAGTTTCCTGTCTGCCTCTCCTGGCTTTTCCTCTCCATCTCTGATTGGTGAATTTCTACAAGCCTCTGATTGGCCAGTGCTTATAGGGCCTCCCCTCATTAAAACACCTCCCCTTTTTTGGAGACACTCCTTCTCTCTCTGAGGACAGCCTCTTCCTCTGAATCTCCGCCTCTTCCTTAGGTGCTCCTCCTCCTATACTTTCAGAGAAGAAGGGTGTTAGAGTGCCTCCTGGTGGACGCCACGTTTTCATTGTTCAGCATCGTTTTTAAAGATGAATGCTGTTCTGCACTAAGTACAACACAAGATTAATATCCTTAACAAAAGGACTACAACTTACCTGAAATTTTAATGATTGCTTAACAGAAAAAAAAATTGTTTAAGAAAGAGAAAGAGACAAGAGGCTCTTTCAAACTAATCTATAAACTCTGGATTTGATCATCCAAACCTAGAGTGGCATCTAGTGGTTCTATAAGGAAACAGGAGACAGGGGAAAAACACAGATTATATTTTAAGTAAACTATGGGAAAAATTATTCTTGTCAGTATTTATTGTTGAATAAATTTATTAATCATTAATTTAGAGATGAAAATGTGAGTAAATCAAAGCCTGAGAGAATTAATATACTCACACATTTAATTATGACTTTGAAAACTGTTGAACTCTCTCTGAAAGTTTATACTTTATTACACTTGATATACTAATTTTCAAGCAGTATTGTCTCTTAATAGCAAGTCTGGGCTAAAATATACTTACTAATGTAATACAATTCAACAGTGTGTCCTGGGGCAGAAACCACAATTACATTTTACTGTAATATGTGCATATTTCTACAATTGTCTGTATGCAGAGCTGTAGCTGTAGCAAAACTAAACAGCTGCTCAGGGACCCCAGGTGCTATTAAGGGGATCCCAAATCAGCAAATTAGAAATTGCTAATGTCAGCTAAGCATTAATTCCTTCAAATTATTTAAAGCCCAATACACTGAATTGATCTGTTATCTGTGTAGCCAAAACCTGATACAATACCTCATTCCTCTGTGTCATAGCTCTATTGTTGGCCAAAAACTAATAAAAAGACTTAAATGAGACACATGTTACTGTAATTGACATTTTTCTTCATTATGAAGAACATGGACATGCAGTTTATTTTGAGACCATCCCACATACACTGTTGTGGTGGCGTAAATACTCATTATGGTACCAAATCCACAGCTGAAAATAGTCCCCAACAAATTCACTATTTACTCATGCTTGAGTATTGTTGGCTAAAAACTGCAGTGTCCAGATCCTCAACCAAATAAGTTAGCTTTTTTTTTTTTTTAAACAGCAGTTTATATTTCTTACCCATTTTTAAAGATGTCTTCAGTAGTAATGGGTATCGGGTTGGGACTGAGAGCCTTGTTGGAAATTCTTGAGAAATGTATTAATTAAATTGTTGATACACACACACACACACACACACACACACACACACACACACACACACACACACACACACACACACACACACACACATATATATTTTATATATATACATATATATAGTTGTAAGCCTTTTTTCTTTGGTCTTATCTGTTTCTGTACAGTTTTACTACCTGCCATGAGAAGGAAACTAACCAGAATCATTTATTGTCTTTTCCTGAGATGTTTTCAGTTGGGGGTTGTCAAATTCTACTTACAGTCCCAGCAATGCTCAGGCCTCTGCATGTGTAACAGCTTAAATACTTTAACATAAAACTCTTTCGGAGAAAAGATAGACACAGAAGGTACCACTTCCTGTCTGTCTCCACATCCATCTCTTGAACCTTCTATGGGCTCAAAGTTTTTATTTAGCCACATCCTTTAATTGGATGTGGTTGTGTGAGAGACATCATCATCGACCACAATCACAACAACACAACACAGAATTAAACATATTGTAGTATGAGCTTGTGTGTCTGTCTGCCAGGCGTCAGCATGTCTTCCCATACATCATAATGCAGTGATCCTGCAGAAATGGATTTGATCATTGATAAAACTATAACCCGTCACAAGGGCTTGATGAATGTGTCTCCTCGCTGAGTGTACGGGCATGTAAAGTGTTGTGATGATGACCCGGCTGATGTCTAAGTGAGGGGGAAGATAAAACTCCACATAAATCAGCTCAACAGGGGGATAACAGCACATTCCAACAAATCATCCTGGGAATCCGAGGGTGTCCTGGTCCTGGGGAGGAATTCTGGGAACGTTGCCAGATCCCGGACATGGAGAGAAAGAGAGACTCAACAGTCCAGTCAATCGAGGATCAACAGTGTCATTGTGGCCTGTTTCATTCTGCTTCCTGTCTCTGCTTTGGGTCTATATTTATCTTTGACTCTCTGTCAGTCTTTCTTTGTATAGTTTTCCTGAACTTCACAAAAAATTTAATTTGTAGACAGATAGAGGAACATTTCGGTTAATTCTACATCTCTACATAATATAAAATTGATATGAAAGGTGGAGGAAAGATAAGTCAAAAACATATATAAGCATATTATATATATAGTTTAAGGAATATTAAATCAAACCTACAGGGCAGTATTTCTATCAAGGAAGCGGCGTCTGTTTTCAAGCAAGTGGACAGCATGTTGAAGCAGAAAGGAGGGGAGGCAGAGGCCCAAAAGCAAGAAAATGGAAAGATGAAAAGGCCGCCGGGGTGGCGAGGGATGCACATTAAAAACATTAAGAAGAGAGAATTACAGTGGCGGAGAACAAGGTCTTTGAGGGAGTGCTCGGAGAGCTTGGTGTAAGAACAAAGAGAGCGCTTGAGGTACAGGGAAGCCCTCTGCGGATAAGACGCTGGATAAGTGTCGGAGACAGGATCGTAAATCCAAAACCCCATAGTCTGCAAGCTGGGGCCCAGGGTCAGGGAGGGAGAGCACAAAGAGAAGGGCTGAGGAGAGGTGGGAGGTAAATGATAATGCAGAAAGATAGACTGAAACCGTAGCCATAAAAAATATCTTAAGGTTGATACTGAAGCACTAAAAACAGACACGATTTGGATTCTTTTCCACTGAGATGCTTCAAACCGATGTATTAAATGCTCTCTGTGCTCAGAGGAGGGACTGGACATGGTTACACTGCAAATGGAAACAATGTTGGGGTCATGACGCATGGATCAAATTAAAGTTCCCTGCAGGTTGTCATTATGAACCTGTGTCTTACACCAAGCATTCCTCACATTCTGTCTGCCCGAAATGCAAATACAGCTCCAGTGAGTCATTTGTGCATGTTAATTCACAATCAACACGTTTAGAAACAGGAATGGGGAGTGACGTCATTCCCACTCCTTTAAATACTTGTCAAAGCTGAATTGTCCAACGGTTGCTAGATACAGTAGTTTCAATGCATTAATAATAGTTACATATAACAAACAAAGAAGAAGGAAATACCTCCTGTTATTAGTTTTGTTTGTGCTTTTTCCAAAGAGGCTTGCTCCAAAATAAGACCAACAGCATAGAACAGCAGGACACCATATGAGCCAATCTAAGGTACTTTTTCGAAGAATATTTAGTTAGATTGTTGCTTGACAACACTTGATCTTACAAATCCCCCAAACATAGTGCAGTCTCTGTTTCTCAGAAAGACTAAATAAAATGAGACAATGCTTAGCCAGCGACTAGGGAAAAAACATGGTGTCAGATAAATATTTAAAACTTGTTGCTGTTTCACTTGTTATTTACAGTATCCAGTGAGTCCATGATCAGATAATGGTTCTGAGGCTCCACACAGCATGAAATAAATATGCATTTGATCTGGTTTCATCCATAATTCTGGCAAAGTTACTCAACTTAAAGTGGAATTTTTTGTGGATTTTACACAAAACATCAGTTTATGTCCTGTTTATTCTGCCTTCTGTGGCTCTGGAGGAATTTCACCAAGTCTGAAAAAACAATCCTCATGGTGTCATCAGGGTCATCTTGGATTGGGCTTGGACTTTTGTAATAGAAAGTCTTTGTTACATCCTGAAGATATGTTGTATGTTGTAAATTCTGTATTTACCGGGCATGGAAGGTCCAACAGAAAATAACCATTGCATTATGGGAAGAGTAGGATCCAGTGTTTTTTGGAGATTGACCCTTAGGCCAGACATAAACTTACTTGTAACTGCGCTTTTGCTATTACTTTCACTTGATTGATAGTTTCCTTATTTTAATCAAATAGTATATTATTAAAGTAAATAGTATTAAATAGTGGAAAGAATTGAATTTGTCAAACATATGGCAGCTATATGACTCAGAAGATGAATAAAAGATTTTAAATCTTTAACTTGTGTAACTTGTGCTTTCAGCGCTTCTTGTCTTGTTTTTGTTTTGTCCATCACTAAAACACCCCTTTGCTCTTCTTGCTACATTAGAATTTGTTCCTAATTGACACTGACAACCTGAATACAATTAGTAAATCTTATGAGCCATAAAATACAGCCTCTGTAGAATAGGACAATACATAATACACAATACACATATTGAATATGAATGGTGCTGCCATTCAGTATTTCTAGGTAATGTTTTTAGTTAGTTTTCCTCCTCCTCATATTCTTGCTAATGCCAGCTGATTTATTCAGCAGCCCAATTAGGACATACATACCTTTTCAAATGTATTCTTCTGGATGATTATTGAGCCAGGAATTTGCTCCATTTAAATGAGGCTGAGGCTAAAGGTATATGTGTATGTGTTAGTTTGTACACATGTATGTGTGTGAGTGTCTTTATCACATGCAACAGGTGACGTATGTTTTCAGAGGTCTTTAATAACAGCAGGAAATAAGGCATGTGTCCTGGTGCTGTCCTGAGAGAACGTGTCTCCTGCTGTTAACATGTTGACCACTGTGTTTCTGTCAACACTCCTGATGCTGGGGGGGCTTGGAGGGGCAGCAGTGTCTGACTTGCAGGTCTATGGGAAATCAATCCACAGTGATAAGACTTTGCTGAGCAGCGATGATGGAAGACACACTGTGAGGAAACAGCCGCACCAACAGGTAAGAGCTTTAATAAGCCAGGCAGCGGTGACTATTCCAGTGGGAAATGGGATCCAGTTTATTAGGTTTTCCTTTACAACTGAAAAGATTAGTCGATTAAGCAATTTGTCATTTTTTAAGACAATCTTGGATTCCATCTTCCCAAAAATTAGGTTTTTTTGCTTTTTTGGTCTTATATGACAAATTGAATATCTGAGGTTTTTGGGCTGAAGTCACCTTGAGATTTAGGAAGTTATAGTAGATATTTGTCAATATTTTCCTACATTTTATAGACATAATAACTACTTGATAATGAAAATATTTGTACGCTGCAGCTACTTTTCTTGTGTTCTCTACTACAACTGTCAAGATCATGGAACTGAAACTATGTACATTGTAGAGCAACTGTGAATGCATCAATGTTTATTCCATCATTGGCAAAATTTTGCTGGGCGGTATTTTGATGGTGTTCGCCCTGCTGTATCATATGAAATAAAAACATAAAATGATATAATGATAACATATAGAGGAACACTAGTAGAAAAAACTAAGGCTGACAATTATTTTGGTTTGATGATTATGAATTAATCAAGATAATAGTTGCAGATTAGTCGTTTTTCAATACATGTTTTTGTTTACAGGCAAAAGGTGAAATCCGCAGGAGTTTGGATCTCGAGAGCTTCAACATACACGTGTCCCCCACCACCAGCAAAATCAGCCTCCCGACCATCATCAGGCTCTACCCGCCCACGGCTAAACCTCTCCACCTCCACGCCAACATGCCAATGCGCTTTGGAAGGGACAGTAATCCTGGTGATGATAGGTCCCCAAACTCGACCCCCAACATGCCCCAGAGGTTCGGAAGGTCTTGGGAAGTGTTTCAAATGTGTGCTGAGTGCCCTGGTGTCCAAGAACCACCGAAGTCGCCTCAGGGACTTCGGAGAACCAGTCTGTACTGGAGCCTCCTCAGGACTCTGGCCAATGCAGAGTTATTGAACACTGGCTTGCACTGGTAGGCAGCTCTTGCCCATAATAAATATGTATTTCCAGAAAGGAAGCCATAACGCTTTGGTTTGCAGTTACACAGAGATTAATTTAGTCAGTGTTATTTAATCTACACTGTAAGACAAAGTCCATTGTGTATGAGCATACTCTTCCCTTCGGGGATCAAGCTTGAGCCTCTCCCATCATACATTCATCAGACAGATCACCAGTTTATGACAAAGCTTGAATCCTCATCGTCTTATCTTGTTATTTCCAGTTCAGTTTAACATCCTTACACGTCTAAGAGTTATGAATAACACAAACTGTGTATTCTCTTCCCACAGGGCTGAAGATATTGACTTTACAACCAGCTCGGAAGAGATGCAGATGCAAGAAAAAACCTTTAATGGATGAAAGAGTATTAAATAGGCCAACACTGAAGTCTACTATAGCATGTAAATATAAACACAAAGTACTGTAAAGACAAATGTTTAAAGGAAAAATGTTCAATAAATATATAAGTAAGTTGAAATATTTAAATTTATGAGTCCCTTTAAATAAAGTTATATCATTGTTACTGAAAATGTATCTTAAACAATAACAATAAAAGTTTCAAGTGAATGGTTTGGGTTTTATTTTGCTCTATTATTGAGTCCTATGTATTTTAATTTGACAATACAGTTTTTAAATGCAAAATAAAAATATGTGTTTTCTATCTCAGTACAGTGATTGTCCACTAGAGGGAGACAAACACCATGTGAAAGTCTCCACAAAGAGTTTCTAAAACAACACAGAGGCTCTTTTTTAACTTCTTACTTAAAATACTGTCCTCTACCTTTCTCCCAGTGAAAGCTAAATAAAGGTGCCAGTACCGAGAGAACGCCCTTTAAGTCCCTTATGTTTCCGTCCATGGTGTCCAGATGAGACAGTGTTGTTTGTTACAGGGTGCCGGACTGGACAACACGATCCTCAAGACAGGCCTTTAGCAGGTTTGGTTTTTAACAGGTGAGAGGAGAGATGAGGAACTACAACAACGTAATGAGGTATTTGGTTGTAATACATACATTTTATCCCATTGTCACATGACAGTTTCTGTTCCAAAATATAAAAAAGAAAAATTAACTATAGTCTATAGTGTGATGAACAAATGAAATTCTTCATGTACAGTCCACATAACTTAGTAATAACTAAGTTTAGGATTTAAAGAGACAAACCTTGACAACTGTCCTCAATACTGACACTCAGTGGTGGAAGAAGTACTTAGATCTTACTTAAGAAAAACAGCAAAAATGCATATCAAGTAATTTAACAAAAGTAACTTGATATGCAGAATGGCCCATTTCAGAATAATGTATTTCATAACATTATCTGCTTATAGTTATTGATGAATTACTGTATACATCATGTTAATGTTGCAGCTTCAAGGTGAGGCTAAGTGTAACTACTTCTGGGTAGTTTTAATACCTCCTGGGTATCAATAATCTTAGCCTATAATAAAACATCATTCATTTGTTGATTATATTTTGTATTAATAATCTCAATCTACACAGTGACTTAAATTATCAGCCTCTGGAGTATTGTGGAGGACAAAGTAGCAAAAAATGGAAATATTCAAGTACAAGTTTGAAACTACACTTTAGTAAGTGCAATACTTGAGTAAATGTACTTACCACCAATGGTGACACTTATGTGTGCTGCTAATCAAGTGTCCAAATATCCCAACACGACACATTTTGAATCCCTGCTCTTTCTTTAAATAAAGAACTGAATCTAATTTGCTCTTATAGACCTTCTTCACAGCAGACACTCATCAGGGCAGGAGAAGCACTTGTGTAATTAGGAACATTAATAATGGCTGCATTCCTTTGCAGTGTGTCAGTATTATGCAGGTTCATTAGTATGATGACTTACTACTGAGAGTCACCTTAATGGAACTGAATCATCATTAATAATAGTAGTTGCACCTGTGTTTTTCCTGCTATAGCAAACCAAAACGTTTCCTCTCAAAAAATAGACCACTAGGCCTTTTTACAGAAGACATTTTGACTTGTTATAGCAGGAAAAGTGCAAGTGTTACTAATAACATTAACAAAGGCTCTGTTCTATTCAAGTGTCCTAGTAAGCCATGACAGTGTAACAGTGAGCCAGCATGCACGATAACAGGATGCTGAAACTGCTGCAGCTAACTGCAATTCAGACATTATTCATTTTATTATTTACTGTGATTTACTGCTACATGTCAGAATGTCTGCAATGAAGGAACACGTTCCGTGAGCATGTATCAGTCCCTCATTCTTTGCTGTTTGCTGCTATTTAATTTTCCTTTTTCCCACTGATTTTAGCACAATAGACAATAGTCAATAGTCATTCAATGTCTGCAACAGGATGTTGCAGACATTGAACAATCTGTTGTTGGCTTGAAGCTTGTCACCCTGGAGGAGGTGGTGGAGGAGAGGATGCTGGCAAAACTGCTGGCAATCATGGACAATCCCTCCCACCCCTCCACACAACACTGGATAAGCTAAAGAGCAGCTTCAGTAACAGATTCATTCAACCCGCTGCTCTAAGGAACAATATAGAAAATCATTCCTCCCCACTGCAATAAGACTCTATAACTCATCTGCTTCTGTCAGATCCACAATCACAGAACTGGACTAAATCTACCTGTGGAACATATACTTCATCATATACTACATTACTACTTCATTTATACTATATATTATTATTATTATTATTATTATTATTATTATTGTATTAGATATTATATATTAAAATTATGTTTACATTATATCAATATTAATGTATAATATCTATGTATATATACATGTATATCTGTTCAGTTATCATATTATATATACATATTATTATTATATTATTATAAATATTATCTCTAAGTATTTTATTCTATTGTTGTATTTTATTCTATTGTATATTATTGTATTTTAATGTACCTGGCTGCTATGACGACCCAATTTCCCTTCGGAGATGAATAAAGTCTATCTATCTATCTATCTATCTATCTATCTATCTATCTATCTATCTATCTATCTATCTAATAGATACATTCCTCTGGGTTGACTAGAGGGTTGTTCACCTGTTGCACAGGGTGTGGGGACTGACTCCTTAATGATGATTGAGAGCAGCTTTGTGATTCCCCTCTTGGCCAATCCGGATGTGACTACACCCATTCTTGAAGGCATAGGAGAGGTGGAGAACGACCACCCAGGCCCTTCTGATCTTCTTCAGTTTAGACCTGAAGTCACTTTAGCAGACACAGACAGCTAGAAATGTCTTATTCAGTGGTTCAGATTCATATTCATTCTTTATTGTCCTCAGTGGAAGAAATTTGTTTTCACAGTCTGTACAAAGAGCACCTTCAAGTTCTACACACTAACTACACATAGTCATATACCAGTTAGATTTTGTTTCAACTGCCAAGTGCCATCTATATTTATTATTGTATGTCTATTCATTACATATTTACAGTTTTGTGTGATCAAACCAATCTTTTTTTCATATCACATTTTAAGTTGCACATCAAAAACAAGGGTCAGGTGGCCACTAGACAAGAGTGCTGGGGGGTCTCAGGCTGTGTGAGGAAGAATCCACACAGGTGTGTCCGGCAGAGCAGGGTGTGGCAGAGCTCACTGACAGAATATTAACAGGTTAAAAACTTGTTCAACTGCTTCTCAACCACAATACTTTCACCCAGTCAGACTCATTATATCATCTTAATGCCCCAAAAAATAAAAATAACACATTTAAATTTACTTTGGTAATGTAATAGAACTTATTTAATAGCAGCTACAGCAGTATTATGCCTTCCCTTACATTGTCAACATACCTCACCTGCCATTGGAAAGTAAATGGGTGTGACCCAGATGACGTCTTCTGAGCTGCGCAGAGTGCGTTTAATGACATCTTACTCAACTCGAGTCGGTCGCTCCCATCTGAAATTTGAGATCTTTTGCTTTGAGATTCAAATCCGGTGGAGTCCTTGAAACGATCTAGTTTACAGCTAGAAACGGCAGGAAAAACTTCAAGTTAACAACCAACAACACAACTCTGAAGAAGTCTGAGTTTGTAAAAGATAGAGGAAACTTCTACCTGGAGCCACTAGGACTACACTCCGTCAGGTAATGTTGATGGTTTCGTTGTATTAGTTTTGTTTGTTGTGTTTTTTAATGTCAGACTCAGCCGAAAACACCATAATGCCATCGCGACGAACCGTGTGTCTGTGTTGAATTACCATAACTGTAGACTGTTTTCCTTCTTTGACGCAGTTTTATGTTTTCTATGTGTGTTTTTCTCAGTAGTTATACTTATAATGGGATACATAAGGGTCACCGCGATTTTATCTAGTAAACAGCTTCAGCTTTACATCACAAACAGTCTTTGAGGCTGAGTTTTTTTCCCTCTTATTTTGCTGTAACAACCCCTGTTATGACAACAATCCGGAAGTTTGAGGGTTACTTAAACTACCCATGTGCCCTGGGCTATTCTGTATCTGAAATATGTTTTCCTATTATTCCACTCACTTCATGTGTTCCTACGGATCAATATCCAACAACTGGCTCGCTGATCATCACTTCCTCTCCTCCACAGCTGCTGGTCATGGGGGACATCAATAAAGGGAAGAAGTCATTTGTCCAGAAATGTGCCCAGTGTCACACAGTGACAGAGGGGGGGCGCCACAAGGTGGGACCCAACCTGTGGGGTCTGTTTGGGAGGAAGACAGGACAGGCGCCTGGCTACTCTTATACACAGGCCAATATTGATAAAGGTATGAATCAGCGTGCTTTAGCTTGTACGGAACACCTCAGTTCCAACCTATTGATTTGCAGTTGATTTGCAGACTAGCTGTAGCCTACATGCATGTAAATAACTAACTGATCAAGATGCAACTAAAGCAGCAGGCAAATTAAGGCAAAGTAGAAACACAAGAGAGCACGTGTGCATCCTGGATGTGTTCTCTCTTTTGTCCTGGATTAATATGGAGGAGGGGATGGATACATGCTACAGGTAAATTAGTAATGTATGATTCTTCCAGATCCTGGTCGACTGGTGGAGTCGCACTGAAGTTTAGTCACGCGACAATAAAAACAGACATCTACATTTGTATGTGGGTGTTATTTTATGAGGCTGTAATGGTAACCTCTCTTGCATGGCCAACCTGCTCAACCAACAGCAGTTTTTAAAGGAGTATACAAGAAAATGTTCATCATCCATAGTGTGTGTTTCAGAAATGCATTTGGTAGCATTGAGCGCGAAAGAGTTTTCACTTGTTGCCTTTAAACGACTCTAATGATATTTAAAAAAATCTGCATCCCTTTGTATTCATTTGTATGGATTTCAAAGCAGAGTTTTAAATAGTTAAGCCTATGTATGTGTATTACAGTTACTGCTACAGAGCTGAGAAGCGTCTTTGGTCTTGTATTTTCTGTATCTGACAGTCAGAGCAGCAGGTCTGAACAGGCAGGACATCTGACTCTGAGCTCTGCTTGAATGCGAGGCTATAAAACTTAAACACAGCCATCAGATGTGTGAGAATGCAGATTTGTCATATAGCCTACTCTACAAATAAGATAATACAAACCTTAACGTGTGTTTTAATGTGTGTTTTTGTTTTGTTTTAGGTATCATATGGGATGAGGAAACTCTGAATATCTACCTTAAAAACCCTAAGAAGTACATTCCTGGTACCAAGATGATCTTCAGTGGGATCAGGAAGCAAAAGGAAAGACTGGATATTATAGCCTATTTAAAGGACGCCACCTCCTAATATACTGACTAACACAGAACACTCTCATACAGCTGCGGACACAAGCATCACATTACTTTACATTTACAAAGAAGAAAACAAGAGTGTGCTCTATTTACAATAGTTATTTAAAATTTGCATCTCTGCATCTTCCAACATTCCTGCCACACTGTTTTCTTTTATGTGTAGGAGACTGTTTTTAATTATCATGAGTCAGCCCTTGTCCAACTTCAAGACTCTTCTCAGTCAAGGCTTCTTAAAGAGGAAGCCGTCTTATGGGATATTCTAAAAACAGAGTTGTATGTTTAAAACCGTTACTACTGCTTGCAAAAAAATACACATTTTTGCAACTATTTGCACTGTTGATCAATGTTTCTTTAAGTTTCGTTTATGTTTACTACTTAAGTCTCTTTCTGTTTATATGTAGTTTTCTTTTAGAGTATCGAATGGGGAGACTTTGACAAAGTGTTTTGTGTTAAATGGTGCTGGACTACCTACTTTATTTTCTCCTCTTTTCACAGCCACTGGTTGTAATACATTTTATTGTCATAATGTCACTTTAAAATGAGTATGTTTTGTATTCGCACATTTTCTAATTCATGTTTTTCTTTTTACTTAATGGTAAGATTTACAGTAAAACAGATCATTTTGGTTAAAGTAATATTTACAGTTCTTAAACTTGGCCCAATCACAACTGCATTTATATTTTATTCTTTTTTACTGAGCTAATGTTTTGTACTCTGTTATTTCTTTTCTAAACAATACCTTGACCATGAGTAAACGGATGTGGCAATAAAAAACCTGGTCCTTTCCACAGTGTGATTTTATAGTTTCCTTCCACTTTGAAATGACATATTTAGTTAATCTTGCATTCGTTTACTTGATGGTTTTAGTTAATAAGGCACTCTATTGTAAGTAAAATACATAAATTCAGTTACAAAGAAAAAGTATAGATTATTTACTGTATATTTATAAAGCAGGCCTTAGAGGGAAAACACAATACTAAAAAAGAAAATGATTTCAAGGATGTGTTTCTTTCACCTGTCACACATAAATATATCACAGTAAGTCAATAACGGAGAGTGAAGTTAGGTAAAAGTATGAAATATTGATTTTACTATTAATTCTTCCATAAACTAAAATATCCAGCAGATGGCGCCATTTCACTGCTGAAGACACAATCAGCACCTCCAGGGACGTAAAAACGTGCCAAACCGAGTGCAAGCATGCTGACTTAAAACACCAGTGCCAGCCCAGTTATTCTGCCAGCTGTACTGAAGTCGGTCCAGATGACACAACAGTTAATGCCGATCCAGAGCCGCTGGGACTGAGGAGGCTGCCTCCGCTGTGTTGGCTCCACTCAGGTCCTCCTTCCTCAATTGTGTTGTTATTGACCGGCGGAGGGAAAGCAGCGGGTCGATAAGTGGATCAGATTTATTAGCGGTCCATATTGCCTACAGCACGCCTAATGTCAAAGGAGCCACAGTCTGTGGGACTGCACACCGCACATTTCATTTAGAGGAGCGCCAGACTGCGAGTCTACAAGTGCGGCGCAATTCCAAGTGAAAGGTAAGGGGGGGTCTTGTGCATTAAGAGCCATTGGATGTAGATGACATTGCTTCCATGTAACGCTCCTGTATCACCAGGACATTAAGGCATGCTGTACCTACGTTTAATTAGAATCGAGAGGAAAATGTTGAGCCATATTAATGATGATAGCCTATGGAATATTGATTGAATCCTGTGTAGCATATTTTCTGTAAAACACACGTGTTTCAATCACGGGATTATCATATATATTTTAGGACTTCTAACTATTTCCAGCCACTATTATTGACCTGCACGGACCGTATGAAATGTGAGCACACTGAAAATGTTGCGTGTGAATGAACATGTGGCAGCCTTACTATTGTTGACTTCTGTCATAAAGTGGCAGAAGTAATAATAAGCCTGAGTGGCAGCTCGCCCCGCCACCCGGTCTAATTCTGGCACAAGGCTGAGGGGGTTGGTGCACGGCTGGAATTACAGCGGTGGCTGCATCTGCTGCAGTGTGGAGCTGCAACAAGTTTATTATGCTATGGGGGAGAGAGAGAAAGATAGAGAGAGAGAGAGAGAGAGAGAGAAAGAGAGAGAGAGAGGCTTCGGACTGAGATGAAGGGAGTGATCAAATAGTGACACCCTCTACAGGGAGTAAGGAAAAGTGACAGCTGCCAGTAAATGCATTAAGCTCAGGCAGCAGAAATAGAGAGTGTGTGTGTGTGTGTGTGTGTGTGTGTGTGTATACTGTGTGCGTGTGTGTGCGTTTGACAGCTTGTGTTGTGTGCTTTAGGGGAAGTAAACCAGCAGGATGGATCTGGTCAAACTTGCAGTGTCCTTCCACATTCTCCTGTGTCCTGCGTGGGCCCTGTCCCGTCACTCTTCCATGGACAGCATGCACTCAGCCCGCTCAGGTAAGTTGTGTGAGTGTACTAAGACTGACAGAAGGAAAACATGATCACACATTGATCATGGCAGACTGTCAGTGACAGACGCGTGCTGTTTGTCAGTCTTCCCCTCAGCTCTCAGGTTGCTGGATGAGCCGTTGAGGTTTGAACCCTGTTGTCTCATGTCACCGCCTCCGCCGCCGCTCTTCCCTCCGCCTCCTCAGCTGTGGAAGTGGGGCAGCCCCGTAGGTGTTCGCACACACACACACACACACACACACACACACACACACACACCTGCTTGCATAAATAACACCTCATTTACACATATTAATATGCTCACAGTAGGCTTCTGATTAAAACCCTGTTCTCTTGGGTTTTGTGTATGTTTGATTGAAGGATGGTATTTTAGAGCCAAGTGTTGTTGGAGGAGAGGAAAAGGAGAAACAAAAACCTGTGATACCTGGGTGTTCACCTGGACCTCCAGGACCTTCAGGACCCCGGGGCCCAGAGGTAGGGCCCTTTTAAAAATAGCATACTACATTGTGTTGGAGAACTCACATTAGAGGTTGCACCCCTTAAGTCTAATTAAATCATGGTACATCCATCAGACAGTGTAATCAGCCTGCTGTAGCCTTTTTAAGACAGTGGATGGAAATATTATTAAACAAGCATGGAAATGAAACAGGGACCTTTGTAGTATTGATTTTTCAATAAATGTCTATTAAATTATGTGAGCTGGATATAAATTCTGTGTCATTTTTCAGGGTCACCGCGGATTACCCGGTATAAGGGGACCAAAAGGGGAGAAGGTGCGTGTTTGTTTTTATAGGTCTTGAAATATGTCTCTAATGTATTTTGCTGTAGAAGTATTTGTGTCTGTCCTTGTGTTCCTCTCTGCTCTAATGAGTGCTACATCTCCTTTCCTCTCATTTGTCCTCCTCCAGGGAGAAATTGGACGTCCAGGGTCAAAGGTGAGCCGCTCATCCCCTCCTGCATGTCCCGTTCTCTCGCGCGCCTCTCTCTGTGGTCCATCTCAGATGTCCTTGGAATAATGGGATCTGTATATCGCTCTCTCTGCCTCTGCTGTCCCCTCTATGCATCCTCAATCTCTGTGATGTGATTTGTCTATTGATGTGCTCAGAATATCCTCTACAGCTGCTAAATGGGTCATGCTACATTAGTCTCAGTAGCCGCTCTAACCACGTAGCAAAGCTTGATCACATCCCTGGATGTCTCCCGTCATCCTCCCCCTCCTGACCTCTCTATCATTCCTCCCTTCTTTCCTTTTCCTCTGCGTCTTCCTTCCCTCCTTCCCTTGGCCTGGCTCCATTACTCTCATACTGGACTATAGTCCTGCTGATCCAGGCTCTCCAGCACTCCACTTCTGCACTTTAATCTCCCTAAGTGCTTTTGCTCTCCATGATAAATCACTCCACACAGCAGCAGGTCCATGGTGTCTCTTCAGGCTGCTGTTTTAATGACAAGCTGCTAAATGAAAGCACGCTGCTAGCACGGCAGCAGCTCTGGGATACTCGTTCAGATGTCACAGAGATGTGAGGCTGTTGTGCAATATATTTGGTTCTTCTGCTTGCAGGGAACTGGCAATAGAGCAAGATCAATTAAGCCTTTATTCCTGTCCACTAATTAGCAAATCTCGGTGGCACTGTCAAAGCTTTGCACGCTAGGTTTTGTCCTCTGTCATGTCCGATTAGGTCGTACAGTCTGACTTGCTTATTTGTTTCCGACCCTTATTTAACCTTGTTAGTCTTTATTAAAATCAGTAGCTTTATTTCAGGTGACACAGGGCCGTAAAATAAGCATCCTGAAGAACATAAAAAGTGGCAGATCATTAGCATGTATGGCAAATTATGAAAGCAGAAATAAGTCCACATTTAAAGGAAGAGCTTAAAATAAGCTTAGATGAGAAGATCGATACAGGGAGAAGTTGGCAGGCAACCTGTGGAGACTACAGGATGTCACTACACCAGGCCAGAAAACAGTCCGGCACATAAACCCTTGTAAAACCACAACTTCTTTTACGGATTAAACTAAATAAATATAACGTGGACTTAAGAGGTGTTGGTAGGCAGATTTAGTTGCATTTCAACAAAGCCAAGCTAGCTGTTACCAACTGATTTCAGTGTTTATGTTAAGCTAAGCTAACCTAAACGACTGCTGGCGCCAGCTTCATATATTGAATACACCTGTTGAACTATTTAGATGATGTCTTATTTTATTTATTTAAAAAAGTGTAGAACTTCCTGCTGTTGAAGACTGTTAACACTCAAGAAGAAAAGAGTCTGTCACAAATCCTTTATGCAGTTTACAGGAGACCAATGCTTTCAGTTTCATGTTGTTCAATGAGGAGGGAGCAGAAATAGTTGAAGTGCTGGCAGTGATGCTTGTGTTTCTGTAGGGTCGTACAGGGGCTCCAGGCCTCCCAGGGAAACCAGGACTAACAGGATGGCCTGGTCCAGAAGGGCCAAAGGTAAGTCTCATGGTATCCCTCTAGGTGTTAACACATTTGTGAGTACAGTTGGCTCCTTATTGGTGCACCAAAGCACATTAAAGAAGTCTTGTGGTTTTACACAAATGTATATGGAATGGGGTTTTTTTAGGGTGAGAAAGGGGATCCAGGACTTATGGGTTTACCAGGACTGAGGGGACCACCAGGGACAAAGGTTAGTCTCATCTTTAAAACATCATAGATTATCAATAGATGTTTTATCTTATCTGCTTCTGTTATATTATCATGTCTGTTTTCAGGGTTTGTCTGGTTACAAAGGAGATAAGGTAAGTTAAGAATCACTTATCAGAATGCAGATTTGTCACCACAAAACTATTAAATCCTTCATTTTATTTTATTTATTTTTTTTAAAGGGGTCTTACGGTGACCCTGGAGCACCAGGACCAAGGGGCAATAAGGTTGGTTCATTTCATTTACTGCAAATCCTAAAATTCTTAAATATATTGTTGTGTATATATTGTGTAATATTGTGGTTTGTGACTTTTTACAACCCATTTATGCTCAGGTTTGACTATGAGCACTTCACCTCATTCTGTGTTAATTGACTTAATTCATTTGATTAGGCAGTGAAAACGGTTATTGGTTAGAATCCAAAGTGATTAATGACTTCAGACACTTTCTTCCAGTTCTTTAGGTCTAGAGTCCTCTATCTCACAGACAGATTAAATTAACATTAAACATTTTCTGAGTGCCTTTTCTCACATCAAGCTCTTGTTTTGTCTCTATTTAGGGTTCCATTGGTTTGCCTGGAATGCTTGGGCAGAAGGTAGGAATGATTCAATACCTAATACAGTAAAGAAATGATTAAAACTAATTATTCCTTAACTCCTCTCCCAGGGTGAGCAGGGACCAAAGGGAGAGCAAGGAGTCTCAGGGAAGAGAGGACCGACTGGACGGCCTGGGAAGAGAGGCAAACAGGTGAGGAAAGGCGGTGATGAATGATAATGTTTGGTACCCTCTGTATATTATTTGGGTGTTTGATGTGTAATAGGGCTGATTGTGTGTGTAAGATAGATGTTGGCGTCGATGTCCAACACATTTAGAACATATTTTAGTGTGTTGCACTGACACTGCACTGTCCTCTCACTGGCTAATTAAGTCACTCAAGTTTTACTTCCAGCTCTAAGTATAGACTTCCGACAGGGCTGTGGGGTCCTTGGCATCTTAGAGTCTACACATTTATATATGCACACACACACACACTGACATATTTGTTCCATGGACTAGATTATCACAGCTATGCACAAGTGGCATTGGCATGTAGGTCACCTTCTGTGTGTGTGTGTGTGTGTGTGTGTGTGTGTGTGTGTGTGTGTGGGGGTGTGTGTGTGTGTGTGTGTGTGTGTGTCTGTGTGTGCATGTGTATTTTCTAATACTGGGATGTTGCCTGGTTTGTACAGGGTATGAAGGGCCACTCTGGAGCCCCAGGAGCCATGGGCCCCCCAGGTCCTTCAGGTCCAAACGGCCATCCAGGTCCACCTGGTCCACCTGCCTCAGGTACAGTACTGTAACTCATGCACTCATATACACTCAGCCTCAAATTACAATTTATAATGTATATTATTACAGTATGATATAGTGTTACACACTTTTGTTCTACTTTACTTTCTTTTACAGGTCTCTATCTTGTAGGGGAAAAGGGAGAGAAAGGTCTTCCAGGTCCACCAGGTCGATGTGACTGTGATTCCACTCTTGGAGCAAATACTGCTCCTTTTGGAAGCTACACACAGCGTGGTGGCTCCAATAAAGTCCCTGCAGTGAGACCCAACTCACATAAAACGTGTTACTTACAATAATACCATATAAACTCAATCTATGTTTGTACTGAATCAGTTATTACTCATCAGCTTCCACTTTCTCCTGTATGTACGTGTGTAGATATTTGTGGTAAACAGTGAGGAGGAGATGGACCGTCTACATATGGAGAACGCAATAGCATTCAGGAAAGATCAGAGGTCGCTCTACTTCAGAGATAAAGATGGATGGAAGCCCATACAGGTAACGACTATTAGAGTGTTATGTAATTGCAATAGTGAGCTGTGACACTACAAGTTTTGTAGTGTACATGCTGTACTTTTTTTAAACAGTTGCCAATGAGCACATCATTTATCATTTACAGCTTACAACTATGTGTCTACATTTGAACGTTTATTTTTGATATTGGAAACAGATGATTTAAAAACTTAAGGTATACTTACTAGCTTTTTAAAGAGCTTTCCCACAGTCTTTTTCAGTGGATAGAGTTGCTCAGTTGTCATAACATCCAGTCATATATAGTAATGTGTGGCCTGACAACTGAGAAAATTCCATCTGCTGAAGAAGACAAGAAGCGATTGAAAGCTCTAGAAGCAGCTAATATGTGGTAAAAATGTTTTGGTCCAATGGGCTACATTTGGTTGAAAACTGTTTTAGACATCTATTATATGTACCAGGTTACATGAAACATGTACACCTAATAAAGCCTAGTTTTAGCCCCAATCCTTTGGCTGAAAAGGCAAGTTATTGTTTGTTTTCTTGCGACTTGTCCAGCCCTTCCAGACGTTCCAGTCCACAGAGAAAGTCCCGGACAGAGCTGGTGTGTGTGGGGACGGGAAGGTGCAGGCCCAGCACGGAGAGGAGTGTGATGATGGGAACCAGATTGTGACTGATGCTTGTCTCAGTGAGTTACATGCATATCTTGCTTAGTTGAACACATGCACACTTACCTAGTAAAGACAGTGAAAGTAAAACACCATATTCACAGATAAACTTGACACCCCTTTATGCAATATACGGTATACCAAGAATTAGGATAGGATTAGGATGTTAGTCTAAAAGAACATAACTATTCTTTAAATACACAAACACCACCACGCTGTCACATATCCAGCTGCTCATGAAATGTCCTAACTACAGTGCACCACAGAGTCTGAACCCACATGGCAGAGGATAGAAGCAGTAAGCAGCATGAGAGCTTGCCTTGATCTTTCATTAATCTCACTCTCTCTTTTCCTGCCATCCTCTCACTTTTCTCTCCTTCTCTGTTCAATTAAATTAGCAGGAAAATGCTGTATTGGCATCACTGAAACACGCAGGAGTGCCAAAGCAATTAGTAACGTCATCTCTCTCCCCTCCCTCCCTTGATCTCTCCTAACTCTGCTACTACGTTCTCATCATCCCCTTCGTCGCTTCAGACTGTAAGTGGGCCTACTGTGGAGATGGCTATCGGCATGAAGGCATGGAGGAGTGTGATGGAAAGGACTTTGGTTATCAGAACTGCAAATCCTATCTTCCTGGGTAGGTTCACGGACATCGTACACAAACATACATTAACTATACATTTATTTGGGTACACCTTGCTACTATAGGCCAGCATTTCACAGTGATCTTCTACTACAAGAGAGCACAATGCAGTTCCTTTTTCATCAGCACATTTATACTGCACACCCATGTGGGGATTTTAAAGGTCACTTGAAAGAACTACTGTACTTTTACTGAAATGCATCTGAAACGTCTTAGATGCTTCAATCACACAACTCTGCATGCTTTATACACGTTTAAAGGAATAGTTCCACAGTGTGTGGAAATATACATATTTGTTGTCTTGCTGAGATACCACTCTCATGTTTGTAAGCTTAGCTGGAAGGTGGTTAGCTTAGCATAGCATTAAGACTTAAAGCAAAGTAAAACGGCTAGCCTGGCTCTGTCTTAAGATTAAAAAAAGGCCTACCAGCACATCTGAAGCTCACTTATTTATTTCCCTTTACTTCCTGGAACTCACTGCTCCTGGCCAAGAACAAGTTGCTGCACGTAACTCTCTGTATAACCACAACCTATAATTTTTTAATGTCTGTCTTTGTTCAAACAAACAATATACAATATATAATGTGTTAAATAGTGAGCTTTAGAGGTGCTGACAGGCAGATTTTTTTTATACCTCTGGAATAGAGCCAGGCAAGTTTTTATGCTAAGCTAAGCTAATTGACTCCTGGCTCTAGGTAGGTACTGAGTGTAAATAGTAAAAGTAAAGTAAAGTAAAAAGTATAGACTTAATAAAAATAATTTTCTGTGTCTTCTGCAGGTCTTTTGGGCAGCTCAGATGTACCGACTCTTGCCTCATTGATTCCACTGGTTGCAAGTATTTCACCTGAACTGGAAAGTGAAAAAATAACCAGATTGCAATTTTGCAGTTCCTCTTTCTGATCACGGGGATTAAACTTCTGATTCCTACTGAAGTCTCACCCCTTAAAAAATAACTGACAGACTGAGAGAGCACTAAAGGGAAGCTCTTGTGCCTGTTCTGAGCCATGACAAGTAATGGGAGTCAGCTTTGAATCGACGGTCTCCCCTGGAGGCTTTAACTCTTTAATTGGCCTCAAGGAGCAGCTTCTTGTTACTGTCACTCCATTGGCTGCAGCACTGTTATGGACACTGGTGAGGGTGGGGAACATTTTAATGATTTAATGATTGTATCATATGAATTAATTAACAATGTGTATGACTTGCTGACTGTTGATGCAAAAATAAGCTATGTTCTTAACTTCCTTTGTAATGAGGGAGAGAGGAGAAAAAAAAGAGTCTATAATATTATGGAAACTATTTGTACTGTAGTATGCAAATCAGAGGTGTGTCATTGTGGTTTTTTTTTTTTCTTTGCAATGTATAACAAATCATGTATTTATGAAGTGCAATGCTGTGATATTGCATGTAAATGTGTACCAATGCACAGCAGACTGCTTTAACCAGTGCTGTAAATGTAGGCTACTAGCCTCTTGAAGTGAATGTTCAAATATCCCACAGGAGGAAAATGAACGTCATCCTGCAACAGCAAGAAAAATACCTTTGATTATCAGCAGCAGCATGAGAAAACTGCTCAGTTACAACTAAATAAATTCAGCAAAATGTGATTAGTGGATAATCTGCCTGCATGACTGTAAATTTCCTAAAACACTGTACTCTAATAAAGATTAGGCCTACACTCCAGAGTCCTCCCCCAGTTGATTCAAAGGGGACCTGCGAGAGGGCGGGGTTTATGAACAAAAGCAACCAATCAGACGAAGACTTCCTGCAACTACATGTATGATGAAACTGCCACGTAGAGGAGACCCTCCACGACAAACACTCGAGTTCATGTGTGTATCCTGCTGTTCCTTGAGGAAGGTTGCGTGTGGCGGCATGCTGCTGGCTGTGCTGAGCTGGTTCTGCTCCACCCTGCTGCTGTCTGTCAGCGGGGGGAAGCTGCCCGAAGCCGAGGTGCAGATAGAAGTTCTGCACAGACCTTTTCTCTGTCATCGAAAATCAAAGTACGGAGACATTCTGCTGGTGCATCATGAGGGATACCTTGAGAACGGGACCATGTTTCACTCCAGGTGAGTTTTAATGTAAGAAGGAGTTTCCAAGAGAGCTCAGAGGAAGTTCTCCTACATTATTCCAGGTAGTTACTGATTCATTACGTTAAGCAAGTGAAATGTTCTGCATTCACTCTTCTTCAGTTTCTCTGGTCCATCTCATGTAATTGCGCGCGTGTTAAAGCTCATTGGTCAAGCCTCCTAAGGTCACGTGATAAGACATTTTAAAGGGTCAGTTCACCCAAATTACAACAACTGTTTTTATTTCCTTATTAGCTCCTCTGTCTTATTTGCTCGTTTCGTGCTTTAATGGTAAGTTATTCAATTAAAATTTAGCCTAGACTACATCAGGCCGAAGTACGACTGCATAATTTTTAAGTTATGCACAAAAACAATGGTGTTTGATGTATGCAAGGTATTAAAGTTGGCAACTCATTACTTTTAACACCTCAATAAAATATCCAAGCTACAAGAATACATATTTTCGCCCTTACCTGCAGTGAGATAGCTTTGGTTTAATGTGCGGAAGTTTTCAAGATATCAGTCTCTGGAACTTTTGCCATCAACAATGGAGGTGAATGGGATTTCGTCTATGGTGTTCAAAGAATTAAAACAGAAAGAACAACATTTACGTGGAAAATGGAAGAATTAAAATTAGACATTTGAAAAACTCAAAGGTAACATCCCATACTCCATGGTATATTCCACACACCTAGCTGTGAACTGTTTTAATTTTTGCACTGGAACTTTGTTCTAAAGAAGAAATAGTCCCCACTAAGGTCTCCCTATAGGCCCTGACACATTGCCTCATGTTGCCCGGGTCTCGGACCCTCTGACAGTCCATCCTTTTTCAGACCTGTTACTCTCTCTGTCTCTGTGTCTGTCCACCAGTCGCATTCATGGTGATAAGCAGGCAGTGTGGTTTACTCTGGGCATCAAAGAAGTGATCAAGGGCTGGGATAAAGGCTTGCAGGACATGTGCTCTGGAGAGAAGAGGAAACTAGTGATTCCTCCAGCCCTGGCCTATGGGAAGGACGGGAAAGGTAAGTAGCGTTTTGTCCATATGCATGAAAGCTTCAGTGCATGCTGCTGTACAGATAAATGCCTCTGTCTTTGTAGAAGTGCTTGATGTTTTACGAATGTGTAATATTATTGCATATACTATGCATGTCTGTATATTATACTTGTTTGTCTTGTTTTGAATGGCTTCCTAGGACTCCCACACTGAATGAAGGTTTCATTCAGCAATATAAGTCCACTTTTTCTCAACATGGAGCATGTGAACAATACTATGCATTGTCCTGGTAAGCACACACCACCCTAACCAATAACATCCATCTCTTCTGTGCCTGACTAACTTTTGCCATGATAACAACAACCGGAATGACTTGATATTAATAATGCAACCTATGCTTGCTTCTCATTACCATGTTTCTAACTTATTTACTCACCATTTAACCTTAAATGTGTTGCTGCATTCACTCACAAAGGGATACGCAAACCAGTTGTTTCCTTTATACTGAAGCATGCTTACAGAAACCTCAGGTGATCAGTTTTAGCTGACCTCTCTTCCTGTGCTGTTGTCCACGGTCAGGTAAGATCCCACCTGAGAGCACAGTGACCTTTGTCATCGAGGTGCTTGAGATCAGAAATGGGCCAAGGTCACATGAGTCCTTTCAGGAGATGGACCTCAACGATGACTGGAGGCTCTCCAAGCAAGAGGTGAAAACAAAGATTGTATTGTAACATTTTTTACTTTGAAAACATCAATTAGCCAACCTTTTTAAAGGACCAGTGTGTAGGATTTACTGACATCTACCAGTGTAGTAGCATATTGCAACGCCCTTGCTTCACCCTCCCTTCCAAGCACAAAATAGAAACTGCGGTGGCCGCAAAATGCGCACAAGATGCAAATGGCCCTTATCTAAAGAGAGTGTTTGGTTTGTCCTTTCTGGGCTACTGTAGAAACATGGTGGTTAAGCATGGCGGCCTCTGTAGATAAAAACAGCTCTTTCTAAGGTAACAAAAACACAACGATTCTTATTTTCAGGTCATTTTACACTAATGAAAACAGCTATGAATATTATATTCCATTTCTGTTAGTAGATCCTCTTTAATATTACACACTGGACCTTTAAAGAGCTCGACTAACTGGAAAAATTTAACACAGTTCAATGTGGTGTCTCAATATGAAAAAGGGCACAAATGTAAATGTACTGTAAATAGACCTGATATATGGGCCCATCTAGGCTTGTCAGAATAATAGATGTAATAAGAAATTAGATAATATGATGTACAACATTTAAAGTTTTAATAGTCTAATAATACAAACACTATTATTGAAGTAATACATTGTATGTACATATTACTTGGCTATTCATTGGCACTTTGTGTAGCCAAAGATTCAGCTAGGTAGGTTAAGGTTTGCAGCAATTTCTGCACCATTTTATATAACATTATATTGTTTTATAGTAAAGGTACAATTTATTTTTAATGAATTTACATTAAAATTTAATATTTCATGTTTGACAAAAGGAAAATAAAGAAAAATCTGTGTGTTTAGAATTTTAGACCTTAATTAAAAGGATGAAACTGGAAATTGATATATTTGTCAGTCTCAACACAATTCAGATGTTTTATTTTTGTTCTATTTAATTGTAAATGTCTCACTCTCACCCCATCTCCCAGGTGAAAGAATACCTGAAGAAAGAGTTTGAGCGTCACGGCTACCCTCCCAACGACACTCTGCATGAGAACATGGTGGAGGATATCTTTGCCAAAGAGGATGAGAACAAAGACGGCTTCATATCCTCCAGAGAGTTCACTTACAAGCACGATGAACTTTAAGCTCTCTTTCTGTGCCACAGCTCACTCATGCAGTCTTTTTATAAGTTAATGGTGGAAATACTTTGGAGTTTATTGCAAACGCTCTCTCAGGTTACCTAAAGGTATTTCCGTTTTATAGAAGCATTGTGTTTGCGTGGTGTGTAACATGTAAACTCCTCCTGTGTGAAGATTTGCGTGGTGGGATTTGAGCGAGCAGGTTTTTTGAATCTGATTATTTCATTTATTTTTTGTTTTAACAAGTCTGCATTTTTGTGTGTGTTGTTTCATTCACAGGTACTTTACAAACCTTATGTAGCAGACTTATATATAAAAAAAATAGAGCAGGGTAAAATGGTTCATCTTGCATAAACCTTTTGAAGACTGTATTTTCATTTGGTTGCAGGTTTATCTGTGGTAAAAGAAAAGGGGTGAATGCATGTAGTGGCTGTTCATCCTGCAAGAAGATATAGATGCTAAATTTGGCTGTGGAATTAAGGGAAATTCTACCAGATTAATGCAGGTGACCTAGAAACCAAAATAAAATTTTAAACAAATAAAACTATTTAATGACAGACATTATGACATTATTAATAGCAGAATGAGCAGGTGTAACTAATAACATAAAAGCTCCATTCCATTTCAGTATGCACACTACTCGAACACCTCAATGGAATCTGGCCATTATTTATGTTATTAGAGTAGCCTGCATTTTAAAGGGGAAACTATATGTGAGAAAGTCATATTGCACATGAATACACTGCAATACCAAGCAGAAAGGATAGTCAGTCTGCTCTGCAGCCTTGTTCTGATTTCTCAAATGCACATGAAGAAATATTACGTTTTAAATCCTTCTTACATTTTACACATATTTGTATAATGACAAATTCTCTCCGCTGACAAAATTGTCAGGGCAAAGTGAGATTAGCTGTACTTGTTATTTTTAAGTGTTAAACCAGAAAATGTTCCCTCAGAGAGACTAGAATCTAGACTGTCCTGTTTCTATAACTTTGGGGATAACTTCTTTTACAAAAACACATCAAGATTAAGATAATCTCTTCTGTTCTTAGGGAGGTTTTAATGTCGGTCTCTATTTTAAAACCAATGTGATCAATAAAGTGACACCTTTCTTAACAAAATACTGTGGTTTATTTGGTGGTCACACCTTGTAATACTTTACACATTGAACCAGCAGGTGGCACTGTCTTCACAGGTGTTAGTATTGGTTAATACACTGGGAGAAAGGAAACACTATATCTCATTCATTATCGATTCATAATGGTGTAACTTAAAACAGATGCATTCCCATAATCCTACTAATAATATATTTCTTTTACACTTTTATGGATTCATTTGTTATTTTACTTATAAAAAAACAAAACAATTACATAAACACAGAAGAACACCACTATATGTACAAAGATTTAAGAACCCCCTAGGTTTGCATATCGTGCAGTGCAAGTGAGTGGTTACAAATAAAAAATTCACATGAGGTTTATTTGCTAACAGTGAGTTCCCAAAACAAAGGGAAACAGATGACATCTTGAGAGGATTGTCTAGCTTTTTTTTAAAAGAAAAGTGCAGGGAGAACATCGTTGGAGCGTTTTTTTTTTCAAGAAAGACACACTCATTCTCAAGTCGTAATATACTGGTGCTTTGGGTTGGTGGCTTGAAGATAGTTGAGACCTAGCAATGACACTCAACAATCATCTTTCTCTGTTCGGATTGGTTGTTTTCATTCAGGCGCAGTGGATTGTTTCAAAAACCCAGAGCACTAGGAGGAGACAGAAGAACTTGACTTTTTCACAGATTATCTGTCTAATGCACCATGGTCAGAATATAGCTAAAGTTTCAGCAAATATGACAAAAAGTTATTATTTTTTTAAAGTTACCTACTGCAGTAAAGTAACTTTCCTACTTGTAGTAGTTGTTGCTGGTCTTTAAAAGAGCTTTACAATCATGCTTCTGGGTTGGATGCAGACTTTAAAAGTGCTACTGTGTAAGGGGACAGACCATGACATCCTGATATAAAAGTCAGTTAAGAGATAAAATCAAAATATTAGATTCTGTATACAGATAGTGAAATGCAGACTGTGTCAAGAGTCATGTTAAATATAGCTAGTGGAAGACACTGTCCATGGTGTGCATGAGCACGAGTAGGGAGAGCCCTCCTCCTCACACACATTCAAAACATTCCACACTGGAAAAGGTCTGAGGTCACGTAGTCTGTATGAGGCGGGACCCTGTTTGACACTCGCATAAAAACACACCCATACACACACAGAACTTACATCCAGACGAGTCCATGGCAGTTATGCTATTGTCATGAGAAGGAAAGAGGAGGATTGAGTTTGAGATTGAGATTGAACTTCCTGATGTGTGTGTGTGTGTGTGTGTGTGTGTGTGTGTGTGTGTGTGTGTGTGTGTGTGTGTGTGTGTGTGTGTGTGGAGGAGGGTGGGCAGGGTGAGGCCTTGACTCATCTGAGGTATGTCCTCATCCCAGGTGGTTTGGGGTTCACTGTAAGAGAGAGGAAAGAGGAAGACTCGAAAGATGATACTGAAGTTATATGTAAGGATGAGAAACAATTAGTGTACTTTTGCTGCTACCTCTGTTTTCCTTGCTGGGATAGATCCGAGGGAAAGGCTTGAATTCATCAGGAGGAGGTAAGTCTTCTACAGGGTGGAACTGGAACTTGGATTCAAAATCATCTGCTCGAGGTAGATGTACAGTAAGGATGCAATTAAAGGCTGCCATTTTGTGCCTTTTTTTTCAAATACAAAGTTAATCAAGTTCTACCTAAATCAAAGGCCCAAATCTTCCTCTTCAACAATAAACTCAAGTCACTTTGTCACCCTTATATGACAAAACTTCTCTTGTCTCCTTCCCTCTAGTACTTTTGCTCTATAAAATTCTAAAGAAGCTCATTTTTTTCTTCCAAAAAAAATCACAATTTATTGCAGTGCTCTTATCCACACAGATATACAAACCCATAAAATGAAAGAAGAGATAAGAGCAACATAATAATGTATTCCACAAGCAATGAAAACTGCGGTGAGGCACAAAACAATTTAACTCAAAACTTAAGTCATCCTTACAAACTAGTAATCTCTACTGCTTAGTGTGTGGGGAAATTACTTTTTCTTGCACTTTATCCTTATTATTTTGGAACAACACTACAGCTCTAATGATGATCGAGGAAATAAGGCAATATTAAAACAAAAATGAAATTGTACCACTGCTCTCTTCAAGTCAAACTGGATATAAAAATACACAAAATGTATTCTAAAATGTCAGATATATATTTGCAAGATGCACATAGTCTCACCGAGGCTGTGCAGGTGTCCATTCCTGAGACTTGATGGAGGCAGTGGAGGTGGAGGTGGAGGTGGAGGAATGCGGCTGGACAGCTCAGTAGAGGGGGAACGTGCCGGAGGAGCTGGAGGGGGAGCCAGACGACTCATACCTGTTGCCATGGTCGACAAGAGCAGAGGGGTGTCAGACATCAGCAATAAAATCTACAGCCTGAAAATTAAGTCCAAATCCAACATGACCTTTTATGATTACTGAGACAGAGAGGCCATATTCACACTTTTTTACACAACACGTACTCTGTTGGCTTTAATGACTAGCTGCAACAGCTGCAGCAGTTTCTAACCTATACTTGGTTGGAAAAAACGCACAACTAGCAATTACTACAAATATTTTTATATTTTTTCCCCCCTAAACATGTTGTTGAACTGTATGTTGTAAAATGTATAATTACATATGAATAATATAGCCATTTGCATGTACATTTCAAACAATATGAGATACATGTATTGTGTATGTTCAGTATACATCCTATAACCCCTGTGAACAGTTCTACCAAAGAGTTTTTAATCATCTAGAATTGACTAATTTGAACAATTTCTACAGAAATGAAACAGAATGTCACAAAAACAGAGAAAAGATTTGATAAAAGTCAGAAAGAAATTAATCTAATTTTGTGTAACAGAATCAATTATCTCGTCCTAACCATAAAAATCCTCTCCCAACCCCTCAGATTTAATTTGCGACACTCTTGTAGGTTTCCCAAAAATGTCAGGTTGGGAACTACTACTAAAAATAATTTCTCTTGTATATCTAACACATTCTCTTATGCCTTTTTACATAATCAGTTTCATAGTTTAGCTCCATCTTATTATCAACAATCATGGCTGTACATTGTGTTTGAACACGAGTGAAAAACACCTCTGCATTGGAAAGCTCACTGCCAAACAATATGACAGCAGGTCCTTTTTCATCCACCTTGCAAAAATTACAATTCCTCATCTTGGGATCCACCTACCTGCACTTCTGGGCACAGCAGGCGGACGTCGGGTGGGAGCGTTGCAGGGGTACGAGGGAGGCAGAGAGCGCATGGCTGGGGAGGGCAATGGGGCAAGCTTGGGTGGTGGAGGCGGGAGGGTGGAGGGGCAGCTAGGGGTAAAAGAAGCTGGGAGAGGGGGTGGAGGAGGTGGTGGAGGAGGTCCCAGTGGGCTGTCCCGCAGGATGGGGAACCTAGAAGGTTCAGAGTGGACTGGGGAGGGGGGCAGAGGGTGGAAGCAGCCAGAGGAGCGGTCCCCTGGAACAGTTGAAGGAGGTTGGAAAGGTGGAGGAGGAGGAGGTGGAGGAGGAGTGGAAGGCTGGGAGATAGTGGTGTGGTGGGAGTGCTGGATAGGGAGCCAGGTGGGCTTGGTAACCTGGGACGGAGGCGGAGGAGGAGGGCAGGAGGGGAGTGGCGGATGCCTGTTAGCTGGCCGGTCTTGGAAGGCTTGAGGTGGGGGAGGTGGGGGGAGGAGCGGAGGGAGGGGCAGGGGGGGAGGAGGTGGTGGGGGAAGCCGGAAAAGGAGGCGGGTGCTTGCTGCTGTGAGAGGGGGAGGGAGGAGCAGAGGACGACGCAGCGAGCGGACGGTGGACGGAGCCTCGGAGCTCCGCCGTCCTGTGAGGCTCAGGGATGATGCTCATGTCCGCTGGTGAGGGGGGGTTCCACAGGGGCTTCAGGGAGACAGAGGAGCTCGACCGCGACACTTTTCACAAACACACACACACAGGAAGAGTCATTTAGATGATCAAACCACAAATAAAGAAAGATTTCATAAGAGCAAGACATTATGCACCAACCTGGGGTCTTCCCTGCTAAGTCTCTTTGACCTATAGGCCTGAGAGTGGGGAACCCTCCAGCAAACAGCCCACCCAAAGAGGGTCCCATGGGTGCAGTCCCTGCTGATGAGCCCTGAGAAGCACCAACACTGCTGGAAACATCTCCAGTGCTGGCCTTGGGCTCTGGGGAACAAAACATTACAGTACATCAGCATGCATTTAGTATAGTCTTCAGTACAGAATCATTATATATCCATCACATATTCATTACAGAGTTCATTCATACATAAGATTATTGTTTCACAGTCTTTTATGTGCAAAATGGGCTTTGCATTCGTGGGAATTTTGTACCTAATTATGAAAGACAACATAAATGAAGCTGACAGCAATTCAGGCAGGAACATGAGTACATTTTGCACCACCCAAATCAAATTATGTCCCCAAGGGCTAACTACACACCTTTTCACCACACAGAGCGGTCTGTTTCAACTGGCCTGGCTCCATACATGTAACAATGCTACTGTAAACTACTGTACTATTTACTCACCAATGTCAACATGTAAGTTCAGCTCATTTCTCATAAGGTCACATTATTGAGTAGACTCTGATACTCTGAAGTATTAGAGTCTTTGTCTTTGTCCCTGTTTATGGTAGTTTCCTATTCTGCCAGCATCCTTATCTGCTGTAGGGCATTCCTTCCTGAAGTGTGCACTTGGTATGTGTGTGTATCTACGCTCAAATATAGCACAAAGAGAAACAACACATCCCCAATGAACTACACGACTAAACGCTACCTTCTGCCCTCCTGTTTTTCCCCACTATTTTTACCACACCATTTAACCTCCTTCCTCTACGCTCAACAGACAGAATTACAGTGGATGTGCATTTTCGTAGCATGATAAAGATGTTGCTCTTACTATCAACGGATGGGGCACTGCGGTCGTTGACCTGTGTGACTTTCCTGAGCCTGGCTCCTCTCTGGATGTCGGCCAACAGGGCATTCCTTCCACCTCCTCCTCCACCAGACTGGGGCTTAGGAGGCTCTGATGGACACTGTCACACAGACACAAAGAAAACAGCTTTACTGACCAATGTTTTGCCCTATACAGTATGTGTCCTGTCTTATGGGTCCACTTCAGATGCTAAGTATTAGTGCCAAATGACAATTTGTCAAATGACAGAAAATTGTGAATTTTGATAATCAATTAATAATTTATTATATTTATCATGAAAAATATGGCGACCACCGTTTGCTGATTTCTCTTTTATATTATTGTATATTGAATGTCTTTGGGTTTTGGACTGGTGGTCAGACAAAGCCAGATATTTGAAGAATCTGGAACAATGGGAAATTGAATTGGCATCTTTTACTATTTTGTGACATAATAAAAACAAGTAAACTGCACAGGAGGATCATCATCTGTTCTTTTACTGTACTTCCCGTCAGCCCTTATGCTAAACAGACACGAAAAACAAAACAAGAAGGTACAGTGAAATCATTCAGAGTTCATGTGAGGAAGACATTAAAAGGGGGAGAAGAAGAAGAGAAACAGGAGGGGAGAAGATGATTTTAGTGAATGTAGCCCACATTGAGAAGCACTATGACTAACGATTATAGATGTGTCTCTGCAGTGTGGTCTTGTTTGCTGGCAGCGGCAACTCATTGAACATGAGGACACTGTGTGCCTGCTGTGGAAACTTAACACTCTTCTGCTACTGAGAGTCTACTGTCTGCCCTACTCTGTGTTTGTGTGTGTGTGTGTGTGTGTGTGTGTGTGTGTGTGTGTGTGTGTGTGTGTATTACCTCAATCAATAATGCAAATAACCGCCAGGTGATGGTTGATGGTCAGTGAGAAGGACAGGAGTTAGTGTTTACAACTGCATGAGAGAGAGAGAGAGAGAGTCAGACTCACACACAGTCTTACCTGTGGTAGCGCAGCACTGGGCGGTGGGGGTGGTGGGGGAGCCAGGGGAGGTGGAGGGGGAGGAGGGGGCACTGGCATGCTGAGGCCTCAGATACCTGCAGAAACAAACACAGTCTCCATCCTATTCACGCACTGCAGCCACAGACCACCTTCTAGGATTTTTTCCCTTTTGTCCTGCATGGCAGAAGCTGCTTCTGTGTTAAGGGGCACACTGGATGACCTCCTACCCTCTTCCCTGAACAGGAAGAGCTTTCACCACCGTACAGTGCAAAACAGGAAACAGCACTCCATCCTCCCCAAAGAAATCTGACACACACCCTCCACCCCTGTCCTCCTCTTCTTCCCACAATGCCCTGTGGCGGGACTTGGGAGAGGAACAATGGAGCATGTTGTGTGAAAAGTACTGGACTCTATCCTTCAGTCGCTCATTGACCAAAGGCCTTCGTTGAAGTGAGTGACTAGAAAACACATTGAGGAAACTCCACAGGAAAGTGCTGCAGCGTGCACACACATTGTTCTCTCTTTTTATACTAAACATATACAGGATGGGGGTTCTGTCATCAAGACCAGCTGGTTTGGTAATCAAGGTGATAAACACCACGGGCCAAACAGTAGCTTTCCAGGTAGCCTACAGCTCATGTCGAGGATTATTTCACCGTGTTTCAGTCTCCACATGTCGTTACCAACTCAGCTAGTAAATGATCCACAGTGACAGTAACTGAGACCTCCACCCAAACTTCTTGTCATCATAAATTCTTGACGAGCTGGCCTCAGTGACTGTGAGAGACTGAAAACAGCCCGAGGTCTGTGCACATTCATTCTCTGTGGAATTTGCACATGCTCCTCCTGAGCAATTTAATAAAACACAGAACAGAACCTGTTTTTGTTAAATCTCTATTTATCGGTCCCTCTTGTCTCTATGTGTGTGTGTGTGTGTACAGTTCATGCCTCCCATTTGGTCAACTGGCAGACTGTCCTGCGTTGCTATTTCTATCTTTCTATCTGTGTCAAGCAGCCTCTGTGACACTGATAGTGAAGTTTTTGTAAAGGGGGGCAAAGCTAGACACTGGTTAGCTGAGCTTTAGAAGAACAGGTGGTACACTGAGTGGAAATGCACCTCTCACACCAGTTGTCGTTTTCCTTTGACCTGTAGTACATCTTGTTCTTCCTGAAACAACGACAATCTGATGACACGCACACAAGCAGCTGGAAGTGGCAGCTGCTGCAGCCTTAACAAGGGGTTTCTACACTTTTTATGTGAAAGACGTGCAAAACGTCGCTGAGGCTGACCTCACTGACATGAGGATATGACACAAAGAAACTCCATTATCAATGGGGAGGATGTAAATATAATGTATACTATTACAAACATAGTTAATCATCTGTTCCTGATTTTATGAGAATTGCTTGAAGGCCTGATTTTGAACTGATGACATGTTTCAGAAGTCCACAACAGAAGATATCTTCTGTTTGGGGTCTCAGAGACCCAGCTGCAAATCATTGTGAAATATTGCAATGGATGTTTATGTGCTCTCTTTTTACACTGCATGTCCCCTCCCAACTAAATACAATGGATTTTCAGACTGGAGTTTTACACAAGTAACACCACTAAGCAAGATAACATACTTTTTTGTCTATGAATGAGTTTTTGGCAAACAAACAATAACATCATAGCTATTTTTAGTCATGCATATCTAATATAACATATAAAACATGAAATATGTCCTTCTTTGGTGTAATAATAATATGCTACTTTCTGTGTAATGTGATCTTGCAGTGCGTCTGGACCACACACAATGAGGAAGTAAAGCTGACGAGTGTTAGATAGATAGGTCGATTAAAAGGTTAAAAGTGTGTCTAGTTTTTTCTACACTCTAAATGTTTTTCTGTAACTTTTGTGTGAAACCCACAAAATGAGTTGCTAAATTACTATACTATTTTATTTTGTCCTTTAAAATAGACTCACTACCTATCCACTGAAACAGAAAAACCTTGACATTAAGAGCTAGGTACACCCGATACTTCAGGTGTTTGGATTCACAGTAACAGGGTAAATTAAAGGTGTTTAAACAAACACAGCTTATCTGTTGTAATCACTTCTTGTTGGAGCTTATGTCTCCCCCTTATTTTTACAGATTTCATCGCCTGATTTTGTAGAAATAAGAACAACCACCTGTCACATGAGTGTGCAGAGAATAAATATTATCTCACCTTCACGAAATATCCGAAATCCACCTGTTTGCAGGGCAAGCTTCAGTGAGATGGAGCACAGCAAACTGGCCTCATGGTGCGCTCCTCATAGCGGGCCGGTGAGAAAGTTTCCAAGTTATTTTTAGTCAAATGAGGACACCACTTATCTGACGTTTGTGCTCCTGGAAGAGTTTCAAAAAGCTCCCGGAAAGTTCTTTATTTCACTTCATACTTGAGTCCACATAGCAGAAGCTGAAAACATGCGATAGTGGTCCCCCCCGCACAATGGTGCCTTTATAGCTCTTGCTGTTTATTCCCTTGTGAGCGCACTGAAGGAGGCGAGCGGTGCAAGGCCACACCTTACGGCCCCCACGCTCAACACGGGGACCAATGGAGGGACGCAGAGGCAGGGTATCATCCCCTCAGTTCATGCTGAAGTTGAGAAGAAACTTTCCCTCACCTTGAGTTACGCCTGTGGGATAAAATATAACGGAATTATGTATGCATGAAGAACAGAACTGAGAGTCTGCACCAGTGACTCTTCTGTAACAACATCTCACTCGATTGTTGTTGTTTTTTTCAAACTCAGTATATTTTAGTTCTATTTTTTTGGCTGTGTTGTGGGACATTTCCGCCCTCTTGTGTTGAAAACATAGCATTACAAGTCATCTTTATCCAATAGCCAATAGCCTGTTTCACTTACTGCATCTTAATTAACAAGCTGATGTGAGGTCATTTGATTATATTAATGCAATAAATCTGAAAATCATAATGTATTTTTTATAGCCATAGAAGGTGCATTGGGATATTACCCCTGTTACGTTAAAGTGACATACACACACACACCTCAAACCTTAACAACTGAGGAATGCAGTGACACAAGCGTGCTCCTCCCTTTAATTTACAGAAGAATGTAATTTAGGCTTGCATTTGACATATACTGCAGACTCTACAGATAAGTGGCACTAATCCCTTGTAATTGCTCTTTTCAGACAATGTGATAATCACACACTGGGCCCACTTCTTTTCCTCCTTAAGTGATTATCCGGCAGCAACATGGCTGCCAAGAGGACTGCTGTGACTTCTCTGTACATCTTTTGCACCTTTAGCTTATGTGTTGTTTTGAAGTGCACATTTTATTTTGTATTTACATGACTTTCTGTGACCCATTAACTGTAAAATGTATGTTTTTTCATTTTAGTATGCACTAGTATCTGTCTCAAGAACATTTTTCAAAGGGGGGGGGGGGACACCTGAAAGTGATCCTTGCATTGTCCAGTCATTAGATTGTGATTGAACAGGATAATGAAGCACACATGCACACACACAATCAGTTGTAGCACTTATCAGATTTATTTCTCATATTTTCTGCCTTCATTCAAGTGTTCACGGGTGGTCCAAAAATACCGTAGTCCCTGCAAAGCTAGCTACATTAGTGGCTGGAACCGTAGCTACGTGGCCACATCTCATTCAGTTGGATATGACAACATTAGCTTCTTACTTCAATGTCAGTAGTAGCTTTGTTTATATCACAAACAGGCTGGATTTCATCCTTCATTCAAATTATTGTATGCATTCTGCTGGCAAGTGTTGTGCATCTGACTAAAAGCTGCTCACAAGCATTCCTTAATTTCTTCCACTAGCTGATTATTTTTGTTTACACATAATAATGAAATCACTTTACACCTTCATAAACATCCTTCTAACCCTTTAGAATCAACATTTTTTTGTAAAAGCTTTTCTTAAAAGGAGCATTATACCTATCCTTCATTATAAAACATATATTATTATTATTATTATTGTTACAGAAATAATGTAAACATCTTATAAACAATATTTTCCTGAAGCATGTCACACTTTATCTGGAGTAGTAACAGAAAATAGAGGAGGATTGTGCCTTGTACGTAATTGTAAGTAATTTTATGACTTGTCTAATGGCAACACTTAGTGTGACACTGTGGGACATTAACTATATATTAGATACTTGATGCATTACTACTGTATCTCTTCTTTAGGGCTTTGATTATGGGGTATGGTTGGCAAAATGGTTCAATAATCACGATGAAGAAAAAATATAATCAATTTTCAAGTCATCATTGTGGCCCTCTGGCAGAAGTCCATCAACAAAAATGTCCAAAACTTTCCAATATTTCATGTACCACATAACCTTATTCTTGCAGTACTGGGCTAAAAAGTCAAATGCTCCTCTTCATCTTCATTATCACCATCATAACCAACATACAGCAGACCTCTTGGTATGCCTCAAAGGAATGAAGCATCTTCATGTACTCCTTCTCCTTCTCTTCAAGCATCTCTGCAAAGCAGTCTTTGATCACCTCCTCCTCCTCACCGTCATCGTATGTCCTCTCTCCCTGATGCCCCATTCCCTGTCTCTTTCTCCTGCAGGGGAAGGCTCGAGCGCACCCTCCTCTTCTCCTTGAATCGACCTGAGCGTGACACCTTCATGTTCCTGCGACAGGTCTGCTCGTTGAACACCGACTCCAGGTGGGAGTCGTCATAGGTGTCGTCGCTGAGGAGGCTGGAGCTCTTGTGTGACTCTTGCTGGGACAGCTGGGACTGGTTGCCCGTGGTCTTGGGGGCTGCTGCGGCGGGCTCTTTGGGCTTCTCAGCCTGTTGTGCAAAAGGGTCAAAGTCTGGACCAAAGGGCTGGGTTGAAGCGGTGTCCTTGGGGGTTCCGCCCTTCTTCTTTGACAGGAATGCCTTCCACCATGGGCTCCTCTCTGTTGTCATCTTTGACTGGAGGGAGGGAACTGGAACAAGGAACAGATGCCATGATTAAGCTGTAGCTGGGATGGTCTCCTCTTTATCAGTATTAGTTTAAGTAATGTAATTACATCCGTGTGGTCACTTCTATCACCTGGTGTCATGCTCTTAATTGGCTCCTAATTTACCTATTCTGTAGTAAGACATAAAATTATCCCTATAAACATTCATTGTTCTAATATTTATCATGCTCCTTATCTTCACCCTCATAATCATCACAAATCATATTTTCCTTGTGTGTTTATCTAAATTAGAAAGTGTTTTAAATGACATTTTACTTCAGCTCTGTGACAGCCATTTCACACTGGTGAGACAACTTCTTGCCAACTAATCCTAAGAATAACTAGTAGTGTAACCATGATTACCCTTTACTGTAAAACTGGTTTACTGAGTCGTGAGAACAGAAGAGCAACCCAAGCCGTGATTCACAGGTGAACAATGCGCAAAAAAAGTTCTCATGGACACTCACCTGCGCTTCAACAGGTGCTGTGAACAATTGAACGACCTTAAGCAAAGTGTAAATGTCACAGTTTTGACAGTGCTGAAATATAAATCCACAGGACAGTGTCAGTGTCTTCTTCTTCAGTGGTGGAGCTATATAGTGACAGCAGCAGTGTTTCACGGGGTCGCACCAGTATCCATTTTACGCACGAGCCAGGTGTGCTGCCTCCTCACATCTCCCACCTCCAAAAAGATGAATTTTTCTTCTGTTGCTCTCGTCAAATAACTCTACACTTCTTCGACAACCCTTGAGTAAAGTACAGATGAATTGAGACATTTATAAGGAGCGGCTTACGTTTACTGAACCAGCAGGTTTCCGCCTCCGAAACTCTCACCTCGAAGCACCTGTCCTCACTCCTGATTGGATGAACGCTCGTTGTCCGTCACGTGAGCCCCGCTCAGGTGAAGCCACTGCGATGGTAGGCGGGGCTTGTGGTTGCGTGGCAACATACCCCGTGGGAGCGTGCGCCTCTTTAGTGACTGGTTTAAAAAAAGAACCTTTTGTATCGGACAAACCCAACCCAAACCACGGAGCCTAATTATGTTCAAATGTTTGGGACGCCCAGTAGTTTAGTGTTACTAACATTGTCATGCCAAGGAGTGGAATGGGGTTGTAAGTTTTTTTATCTAGAGAAGTTAATGGTATTAATAGGCAACGGGCAAAACAGGTTGTACTCATGCAATTAGGCTACATGGTGTGAAGTTATCACAGGAAGGAGGAAACCGGGAGTCTTCTGGTTACTGCACCGGACGGGCAATTGTTACTGTTCACGTTAAGTGAGGGGAGGCTTTTTGGTCTGGCGCCAGTTTCACCTGCTGGGGTACTTCCGGATGCTTCTTTTTGTCCTCCTACTATACTTTCAAGCCCAACTCTGGTGTCAGTTTGTTGTTCAGGTTTTATGTAGTAGTTGTCTGTCTTTCAGAATGACACATGAACAGGACACCGCCACAATTATATGTTCAGTTTGGGTCACCTGAAAACTAGTAGGCTATGTATAGATTTACATATATCCAATATAAAGATAGGCTATAGATTATTAGAGGCAATACTCAGTTGTGTTTATGATGAGAAGCAATTAGTAAATCTAAGTAAAACAGGTTTTAAATCCTGCTTATAGGATAGGCTATCACTGTCTAATAAATTATTTGTTAAAAATAATTTACAAATGCTCTTGGGTTGCCAGGTTAGATAAATGACTTTCTACTTTTTGTTTACCTTTAACAAACTTTAAGTTATAAAAATGTGTAGTCCTTACAGTAATATAGGGTCATAAGTTTCTCACTGGAGAAGCGGTCATATCTATAGTCATATACTAATAAGTACTTATACAATAATGTACTTTACTTGAGTCAGTAGTATTAAATAGTCATTTCACGTTTATTGCCTTTACCTCACTTCATCTCAGAGGGAGATATTTTTTACTCCATGATGATATTGTGAAATAAGATGCATTGTTATAGATGAACAAGCCAGAAGTATATAGCATACTTAAAAGAGAGTAAAATGCTACTTTCAAATGCATTGATATGAATATTATAATATGTAACAATCCCATAATCTAAAATACAGCTATAAGTATGTTTGTCTTCTTGTTCCTACAGTTGGATGTTTGAGCTTCACTGTGCAGAATGATGTATGTGCAGAGTTTGACACTAGAAAGATGTTTTCACATTCATCTGCTGAAAGTAGAAAGTTTCTCTTCAATCATTGAAAATCAGTTTTTAAGAGGCATACGGACATGACTTGTAACATCACAAACCAGGATGGTAAACACCAGCCAAAGGGGTTTTTCACAAGGTGCAAGTTATTGCTTTAGATGGCTTATAATGTGTATTAGTTACAACTTACAAATGTTAGAAAGGGTGCTTTATAAGAAAGTGGTAGCCAGTTAAGTAGTTTTACAGTGTGAGTTCGAATTTGTTTTTAAGTAAATTAGTGGTGGTTTGCATCATGAGATTAAACTTATTATGTAGAATAACATACAATACATAAAGATATGATACAACATATAACTTTATTGTCTACAATTAAATTTGTCCACACACATTATAAAAACATGACACATACAACACACCAAACTGCAAGATCTCAATAATACAAACTTTATTAAAAATAGGAATATCAATGATTATTTAATTGCTTGGGACACACTGTACATTACTCACATTAGTGTGGGGTTAAAATGCATCACAAAAAGGACTATCTTTTATCTCTAAACTATCTATTGTGTAAAAGCCAAGTTTCAAAGTGTCATTGGATCCTCTTAGGTGAAATCAATATCTCCTAGACATTACCTAATGCTAAGAAAGCTGATTTTCTTTGTATGCTTTTGGAATGAAAGAAATGGTTTCTGTGGGGCTCGGTGCCAACAGGGAAGACCCAGTGTGGGCCGAGCAGCAAAACAGAGATAATACAGAAACAGAGATAGGAGGGAGGAATCAGGGAATGCCTTTTGTCTCCCTCCTCCAAAGTTTAGAGTGAAAGTTGCTGTGGTAACAGGAATGTGTATCGTGTCTCTCTCTCTCTCTCTCTCTCCGGCAGCTGTCGGTGGCCTGCGTACCTGGGGGACTCCCTCACCTCCCATCTTCCATCCCAGTCGAAACTCACTGGCACACTCCACCACACACAGAAGGCTGTGCTTCATTGTACTTTTTCCTACCTGCGCACACATACAGGTAAGCAAAAATGCAATGGACACTCAAATGTATACATATTTCCACACATAAATGGATCTACATGTTGTAGATGATGCAGATGACCGTACAGTCATTTTAGGTTGGCAACTAGTGATGACTCATTTTCACTATCTTTTAATCTGTTGATTTCTTTTCTGATCATCAGATTAATTTATTGGTTTGTAAAAAAAAGTGAAAATTGCTCAGAAAATGATACAGAGTTTTGTCCAGCCAGGAATATAAAACCTACATAGCCCCTAAAGTCCTGTATGGTGATCTCTTTTATCATGTACACACATTATGCTCATGTGCAAGATGTATGCTCAAGATAAAAAAATCTCATCTTATCGGAGTATAGGGGCGATGTGAAAACCCAGAGATATCCTTCTCACCCACAGCATCCTTATTATGATGCTAAACAACATCACAACAATCACAGGATATTTTCTTATTATGTCTCCTCTCAGTTTTGCTCTGCCTCTCCAACTCATATCTCCCAATCTGCTTTCCCCTTCATTAAACACAGGTAGTCTCACTGAAAGTCGATCATTAACTTATACAGATAAAGAAAATATCCATGCTGACATTTCGATAGAGCCGCACTACAAACATCACTCTCCCCACCCTGAGACCATATGTCTCATTGAACATGTTCCAGTTTTGGATTTGGATTTCCTCAGGGTGAAATTTGAGTATTTGCCCATTGTGACCGAGAGGTATGTGGGGAATGTGTGTAGAAAACTAAGTGACGTTGTAGAGGCATATTGAAACAGTAACTAGGGATTGCATAAGGTGCAGTAATACCCTCCACCTGTATCTGTTTCTGTCTCGGAAATAGTTGACTTACTTTCATTACAACCTGTTTGAATCTACATTTTCTTCTCCCTAACAACCACACACTGTTGTGAGGGAGAACCAGCCATACACAAGGATGGAGAGTTTACTTTTGGTTGCTTTAAAATACAGATAATCTGCTCTGAAACTGCTACTTTTTGACTGTCAATATAAAAAAATATTTTGTATGTTTTTTTTTTTACTATTGTCCAATTTATGGCAGATACATTAAGTCAAACTTTTCTTTTTATTTATTGTTTGTAACTGGAATGCAATTATTATCAGCATGCAGTTTGTGTCAGTAATCATTTTAAATCTCAAAAAAGCCTGATCATGATATTTATAATTATAGCTGCTATTTATAAGGTCATAGGTTGTGACATATTAGCATTGAGAGACATACTGAACACAACAAAGTGACTCATTCAGCCATGCATAAATACTTACGTTGATTGAGATGCACACTACGTACGCCTGTCTACGCTCGTGTTTTTGTGTGTGATGACGATAATTTGCTTGCATCACTCATGCGCACTAGTCCTGTAAGTCATTGTGAAGTGTTAAACCTGAAAATCTCTATTTGTCATTGTGCAGCATTGAACAACAGGTTAAACCAAGGTGTGCTAAGCATGGGAAAGAGACAGGAAGGCAGCCAGTTGGACTGGTAGAGTCAGCTAACATAAATCTCTCAAAGGAAGTAAGCTGCTACTGTATCTAAGGAGAGCAACGAACACACAAGAACAGACCTGGTTTCCTTCTTAGACGAATCCTTCTGGGCATTTTAACCACATGTTAACATATGTATACGCTCCAGCTCACAACAAGGGTGGCGTGGGTCAAATTGTAGCAGGAATCGTGCAAACTAAACAAATAAATAATTGTGTCTCTTGCGGAGCATTTGGGTGGAGCAGGCCAAGTTCTGTTCTCATGAATGGAATGAGTTTCGATGCATTGCATTGTGTGCTTGATTTGAGGATTGCATTGTTTAGCCGGTTTCCTTCTTCTGGAGTAATAAAGTATGAGTAAAGCAGCTGAAATGCACCTGTGATCAGCACCGCAGACACTAAAGGAATGCAGAAAGGAATCCAACAGTTACTGTCTATTTTCTTTGTGTTTTCTGTGTCTTTCTCTTAAGTACTATTCTTAACAGACAGACAAACAGAAGAACATATATAAACATGCAGCTATGCACACACATTTGGTTGACTCAACTGTACTTTCTATAAGCCTTGACCTTCAACTACACCACTACATGCATGATGTTAAACTGCCTTATTCCAACTGTAACCTTAAACCAAAATTCCAAAACCTAAACTAGCCTGTTTGCCCTTCATCATGGAGAATTGTCATTATTGTTATCTTTCTATTTTACTGGTGACAACATTTCCTTGTAACGCCAGAAGTAAACACAATCACAAAGACCTACATCAAGGACTTCCTTAACTTATTTTAGCGACTGAAAACACACACATTTTGCCAACAATCCCATTAAGCCGGTTTAAAGGATGAGTGTTTGAAGGATTTGGTGGCATCTAAGTTGCAGATTGTAACTTACTGAACACTGCTGCCTTCTGTATTTGATGACCTGGGAATGAGAATGGGCTATGAATTGTGTAGGAGAAACTACACACACAAAAAGGCCCTACAGCCAGTGTTTGGTTTGTCTGTTCTGGGCTATTGTAGAAACATGCCGGTTCAATATGGTGGACTCCATGGAAGGCAACCCGCGGCATCTGTAGATATAAAAGGCTCATTCTAAGGTAACAGAAACACAACAGTTCATTTAATCAGGTGATAATACACTAATGAAAACATACCTATGAATAATATATTCCATTTCTGCCAATAGATCCTCCAAATGTCACACACTGTTAGATAAAAGATTTTCCAAATGTGACAGCTTGGTATATTTTTTTCCAAGACATAACTGAAGCTATCAAATGTAACTAAGTTAAAGTTACAGAAAGTTAAACAAAAGCTTTCATTTTAGCAGGAACTTCTGAAAAACAATATAATTCCATCCACAGCATTGTACAAAGTGTGTCATGAAGAGCTTCCCTTACTGTCCTTTTTGTGTGTCTACAGGTTTTATGCACTGTTGCATTAACCTTTTACTCACTTAAGTTTACAGTTACTGGGTCACAGCAAGTGTCATGTTTAAACTTTGATTGACCTACGAACACTTTTTTTACCCAGACAAAGCAATAGTGAATGATTGTTAACACAAAGACCAAAGTTTTACCACAGAGGACGACTGTAAGTTCTCCACACTTTTTAAAGGATTTGAACATAGTAGCATCCTGAGGAAGAAGCTGAATTGATGTCAGAAAAGTTTTTCATCAAGCTGCTTCTTACTACAAAACATCTATCTCTTTTATTTGACCACCAGATGGAGCCAAATTATATTCTTGCTTATCAGTTTGTTACATTTCTGGGTATAATATTTTCTCATCATAGTCTATGTTTGGTGATAATCAGGAAAAATGAATAGGTTATATTTGTTGCCAGAACTGCCAGTAGCACTCGACCACTTTTTGGGTCAGGTCAATTTTTTATGTATCTAAAAATAAATTGATTGGCATCAGCTGCAAAGTGTTAAAACTCATTTTATAGAAGCACAGACTTACTGTAGGTCAAATGGACCTGGACAAAGAGTTTCAGATCCAAATTCTTAGTCTTTAAAGTGAAATCCTTTATTACTACAAAAAGGTGAAATCTTATCAATAAGCAGAAGAAATACAAATCAGGGTGAACCAAGGCCAAAACAACAAACAAGTGTTGACTCATCTATGCGAAACAAAACAAACAAAAAGACATTTACTAAAGGATAAGATAAACTCTCTGCCTGCTGTTGGTGGTTGATGAGAGTGTTTAGAATGAACCAAAAACAATAAAGCTGTGGCTGTAAAACCAAAACAATTAGCTGAAAGATGCTAAAATTCTAGTACCTGTAGCCATTTGAAATGTTATTAATATACAAATAAAGCTTGGTACAACTTTCAACTTTAACAATTATATCAATTTAAAGCTTATTTAGTCATTTTGAATCACAGCCTCCTTCTTTAAAAACATTAAGCTTGTGAAAAATCAGGTGTGGAAATCTTTTTTAGTTACCTAGAAATATCAAATAAATCAGACAGTGAAGGACTTATTGTGCTACCAATAAAGTAGGACAAATCTTTATTATATTAAACATTTTAATAAATGAGGATGATAAAGGATTTATACAAAAATGTTACTAAACATCCTTTTCAAAAGTGATTGTCTCTATAATTCCCTTCCTATTGAACTGATCCAATTCCAAGCAGTTGTCTGTTTCTGCTGCCTACTGGTGTAAACCTGTTACTGCAAAGCCCTACACAACATCATCATCCCATGGGTGTGTGTGTGTCATTGTATCAGTGCAAATGTAAACATAATCTAATACTTTAATTACTTAAATGGCTGCAGTAAAGGATCACCTTTAAAACACTTTATAAACATCTTTATTAAATAATAAAAATAATTTACTGTGTGGCAAGTTGCATTGTCAATGTGTGGTTTCTATTTGAAAAATTACAACTATTTTAAAGCACACACTAACACTTTAAATATAGGATAAAAAATACTTGTTTTTCCCATATATCTTTGCCTCCTTTTAGAGCAACAAGTGCTGCATCGTCTCGTTTTTAAAGACCTGATTCTTCTGTTTCTGCTCTTTCTGTTCTTATGACGACCACCAGGACACATCTGATATCTGTAAAGGACACAGCTGAGGTAGTTTGAGGCTTTGAAAATTCAAGATGTTTTGCCTCAGTGCTGGAGACAATGGACAATAGTCAATGCAGTGTAATCAGATAGAGGGATTGGCAGTAGGGAGGCGTTATCAAAGGCAGTTCTCACATCCTCATAGATAAATGCCACTATATGTGCAAGCAGTGCCAGCATAATAAAAAAATAGGTGAATAAAAAAATGTAACAAGAAATGCTGGTGCATCGTATATGCACAATTATATGCCACTTGCTAAACAAGGAAAACAGTGGAAAAATATAATACAGCAAAACCCTGTATTATTGATAGGGTAGCAATGAAATTAGACCTACAAAATATGAGCATAAAGCAAATATGAGTAATTTACTAAACTACATCAATTAAGGTTCAGCAACAGGATTTGAGTGTACTTTGGTACATAGTCCCATAATCACTGTAGCTACAAGCCAGCTGTCCAGAGGGGGGCGCTACTGGGTCAAATCGAAAGCCAAGTTGCGCCTCATGTAGCAGAAGAAGACGGTAACCGCAGCGCAACCTGAAATAAGGAAACAGAAGAAGACATCCCTAGTGTCATGTAATCACAATATGACCAAGGTTATCCCGAAGATACTGCAGGAAATATGAACATCGTTTGACATAAACAGAGTGTCATCTTCTCTCGGTAAGAAAAAGAGACCAGCAGCTCGTTGTTGTCTATTAGTCAAATAACATACCGGCATTGACTAGCCAGCAGCGTTAGCCAGTGAGCTAGCAGCAGCACGACGGAGGAGGTTACACCAAACCTCGTTTAAAATAATCATAAAAATACACCTGGTCCCTTTTTATCATGAGCGTTATGTAGCGTTTTAGTTGCTCTGCCTCTTATTCTCCTCACCCTCGTCCATTAAAGACAGCCACGGTGGGCGGCAGAGAGCGGTCTTGAGGCACTGATGTGGTCTGGAGGCTCTTACCTGACATGAATGTTAAGCATTGCGCTAGCTGTTGCTGGATTATTCCCTGAGCGGTTTCAGCTGAACCACATTGTTGAAGGGGGGGCAACTGTTGAATCTACAGCTGCTGTACGACGGATTCATTCACTGAAAAGACCCCTGTAAGAAAAAGGTGGGGGTGTGTGAACTGCCAGTATTGTGATAGTAAGGGTTAATGGCGGTTGTCGACCTAGGCAGCTCACACTGTTGTCTCTTATCAAGCCAGGTCGCGATGAGCGTCCCCTGCTTCTGGTTGTCCGCTGCCCGAAGCTTCCCGCGTCCCACCGCCGGTCTGCTCTGCTGCCGGCTGCGGGGCCCCAGCTCCGAGACAAGGTGAGTTTCATCAGGAATGTACCGGCTCTGTTTTTCTCTGGTCTGCTGTCCTGACTGACTGACTGACTGAACTGTAATTTCACATTGTACAGAGAAATGCTTAGTTGTCCATTAGAATCTACTGGCCAGGTTTCAAAGTGTGTTTTAACTCAAAGGGTTACTTTTTCACCCAAATCTCTCACAGCACTACATAGCCACACAGATCAGATTTAATGTGTGTAGATTTTTCTATATCACCCTTTGAAAAGTTTGTCACCACTCACATTCAATAGTTTTTCAAATGTAATTTTTAAATTCTATAACAAAATCTGTTATACTAAGTTAATTTCGGTGAACTGTCCCTTTAAGTTGTTTGGTGCTTCTGGGAGGTGAGGGCAAAGTCCACTTGATGTTTTTTGAATATTGTTGTCACATAAGGCTGTGGGGTAGCTCGGCACACACAGCGTGAGAGAATATTTGACATGAAAGGCAAATGACAACAACTATCTCCTTTTATTAGAAGAAATATGTCGTCCAAAAGGCAAATGGACCATCTAGAGAGAACGGCGAGCAACTCCAGACAAAATGTAAGATGATATTTTGTAATTGAATACATTCTTCTCAACTCTTTAACAGTATTATTTCCTCACTGTCAATTCCTGCGATTATTAACCTCCTAAATCTGCTCTCTTTTCTGTGTGTGTGTGTGTGTGTGTGTGTGTGTGTGTGTGTGTGTGTGTTATGTACTTGACTGGCTGCCTAACACAGGCTGTGTATCCAGCTGAGGTATGTGGCATCATAAATGAGTCTGAGACAGTGAAACGTTTGAGGATAGCTGTCCATCCAGACTTCAGCTTCAAAGCAGGGCAGTGGTGAGTAGATATTCATGTTACCTTTTCACCAACTCATTTTTTTGAGAGCTTAAGAGACGCTGTCACATTGTGTTGTGACACCTGCGGTATTGCACCAGTGAGAGAGGTTACTCTGGCTTAGGTGTGCTTTTACGAAACTAATTTGTGACCTCTCCTGTTGGGACAAATGCTTACAATCAGGTTTATGCTTCTGTCAGCAGCCTTGTATCTTGCCAAGCATTAAAATAACATTGGAGGAATGCACTACTCAAATTAGAAGTGGCACAAAAGAATACAAGATACAAAATAAGGGCTGACAATGCAGTGTGACTAAATTTATGATTGGAAAAAGGCAACTGTGCAGTTACATAACCTATAAAGACAGGAATGCAGTCTGGTAGTTGAAGGTTTTCATTACCATCCTCTCTATTAGAAATGCTAAAAATGCATTAATATTACAGTGTTTTCATTCAAGATGTTTAGCTGTGGTAACAATAGTATTACAGCGATAAGTCTTGCTCATGCTGTGTTCATGTCATAGTGTCGAGACTGCAATCAGGAGCTGTCAATGCACTCATATCACCCTCCTAGTCGTCGTTGAGTCAGAGATGTCAGGAATTTCCGAGGCTTACAACATCTCCCCCACTCCCACATTTATGTGAAAACAGATCTGACAAAGCTGCTGTAAAGCCACCATTGCTGGCATGAACATATCAAGAAAATTTAATGGATAAACCTTTTAAGAACAGAGTTCACCCTTTTAACCAAGTGTTTTCTTATTCTGCCCATTCTGCCATCATTACATGAATGCAACATTAGCCTTTTTAAACTTGTCTCTGAAGTTACTACAGTAACACTTTCTTGTTGAAACAGAAAATAAGCAGAACGCCAAAATACAATATATCTATTTTACTACCTGACTGTGCTTTGTGAAACATCCCTCTGGTGTCTTTACACAGGGCCTGTACTGCTCGTAGTAACCACAAGGTGGTGGCATTGTGTTGATTTATCCTAGCATTGGTCCGATGTTTTTTTTTTTTTTATTCTCACAAAACTTTTACAGTAAACAAGAGTTTAAAATCCTTCATCACCGTCAACATGTGAGCCAGATCAAGATTCTTGTTGAAGAAGGAAATTGTTTAGAAGAAATGTAGAACAACATCTAAAAGGAGGATCAAAACTCATGACTCATTTAGAGCTTTTTTTTTTTTTTACCAAATAAGGATAAACGGCAATTCAAATTTCAAATATTTTGGCACTGAATAAGCTCAAGTTTGCTCATAGGTTTGTGTATGAAGCTGCTTTCTGCACTGGGTTGCATGCATGCTGCAAGCTTTAACTTGAAAGGTGCTTGAGACACAGTGGCCTGTTTTATTTATATATATATATTTTTTTACTGGTGCATGGAAATGTGTGAGCTTTCAAGCTAACTTCCAGACACACTCTAATAATCCTAACAGCAAGTTAAATACTTCTTCGATGAAGGCAGAGCTTCTTTTTCTGAGTCTGTCAGTCAGTGCTGCCAATGTTAATTAGTGTACCCTGCACATGCAGTATATGCACATGAGCCCATACTGTAGGTGGGCGGTGGTGAGATATAAAACCGGCAGCCAGTTGCCCTGCGGCGCTTGATAATGAATGTAAATAGATGGAAATCCTTGAGTTTCAGTGTTTCTGAGAAAAAAGGACTGTTTAGTTGTTCATCTCCAGGTGGGAGAGGAGGAGGAGAATGAGGAGAATGAGGAGGAGGAGGTGGGTGGAACATATGTGCGCGTCTTCACAGCAGATCCATATTTATGATGCCTTTGAGGGCTGTGGAGTCAGTGTCTCTCTCTAGTGTAACAGTGGGTCATTGTGTTGGTGGAACATTAGCCCAACTGTTAAGCATTGCTGTTTTCCTTTGGGGGGGTACTCTGCTCTTGTTTGTTGATGGACAGATGCGCCCGTGTTGGGTGTAAGACTGGGACACTACACTTTGTTTAAACTTACTAGCAGGCAACTTTCCATCTGGTTTGGTTTTTGTTCTCCTTGGGTTCTGGAACAGGCTGTCCCCTTCGTTGAGGTCAAAGGGCACCACGCTACCTTCATTCACACTGTGCCCCTCAGTTCAAGTTCAGTTTTTACTCTTGAATGAACTATTCTTTAGATCTGAAACGTCAGCTGTATTCACAATCAGAATAACTTTTGATTGAAAACACAATAATTACAATAATGGTTGAAATTTAATGACATTCAGTGCAGTTATGTTAGAGACACATCAGTAGTCAGACTTAGTCTTGTTAGAGTGAAGAATAGGAACAGATATTTTTTCTTTCTTTTTATCTTTTTACCTTTAGCTTCTGCAATGCTGTAAACAAAATGTCACAGTCTTGAGTTCATCCACTTATGTAATAAATCATTTGACTAATTTGATTAATTAATTGTGTGTTGTGGTTGTGTGTGCAGGGTGGATTTCTTCATCCCCGGTGTGGAGAAGGTGGGAGGTTTCTCCATGTGCTCCAGCCCGGGTTTGCTGCAGAGGGAAGGCATCGTTGAACTCGCTGTCAAATACGCCAAACACCCCCCAGCTCACTGGATCCACACCGCGGTGAGCATGGTAGTTATCGAAAACACAGAGAGCTGCAGAGGAGTCTGAATATTCTAGAAATGTAGATTTGGTCCACATGGATGTTAAATGGTTTGGAAGATTACATTGCGTGAGAGAGAGAGAGAGAGAGAGGGAGAGAGGGGTGGAGCAAAAGGATCAGGGTGTTGAGAAATGGTGTTATAGAGTTAGGAAATGAAGACTGCCACATAATCACACCACTGGTTATTCTAGAAAGTGAAGCGTGAAAAGGAAAAATGGCAAGTCGGATGATATTTTCAGAATTTGTTTTCTTTTTCTTTTTTTTGTCCGACCTGGAGAAGCAGTGGGCACTTGCCTATACTAAAAAGTGACATTAAAAGTTTGATAATACAATTAACCACTTAAATCAGTCCTGTGTGATTGCTTTCAAGGGTGAGTTGAAAATATTGAAAAGTAGGAGAAGACAAGCGAAGTAGACTTGCGATAGACAAGCCTGAAACTCGAGAACTGGTTTTTAATTGTGTGTCGAACAAGACATTCTGTGCCTACACAGGGTAAATAAAGGCTGTGTGGATACATAAATAAAGGCATAATAATACAAATAAAGAAAGAGCTGAAGAGAAGTTGGTTCAGTCTTTGCTCTCTCAAAATATGATGTTCTCGGTGCACAACATTGTATTTTGTCTTCAAGGACGTGCTACAAAAAGGTAGCTTTTTATTTTTCTTACTCCGCTCTGTTTGTTTGTAGCTTCTGTGTTTGATGATGGGCCTTAATAAAATAGCTTTGAGCTACTACGCCACATGTAAACAAGTATCAGAAAAGCGGTGTGATGTGTTTGAGTGTTCGGAGACTTACAGCTCTCTGCTCTGGGTTCGTTTGATGATCCGTTTGTTTGATATTGCGCTCTGACTCCTCTCTGCGAGCAGGAATAGTGTAGGGGATGATAATAGCAGATTAAGAGCGCGAGCGTTGTTGTGCGTACGTGTGCTCATGTGTGTACAATAGCAGGTGGAGGCATATTTACTACTCTTTATGACTTCAAAAGACCTTCTCTGTGCAACTTGAGAAATTGCTTTCACCCATACCATAGCCAAGGTTTGTTGTGTGTCTGCATGTTGAAAGTTGTTGTTTTTTGTTTTTTTTTTACTTTTTCCTAAAGCTCTGATATAGTTAAAGTATTTTTCTTGGAATTTATTTCATATTTCAAAATGTGCATTTCAGCGGCTTAGCATAGAAATGTTGGGAGCCCAGGTGTCTATTTAGTTACCAAGCTCAGCAGTCTGTTGTTGTCTCCTTGTACCTTCTCTTCGTCTTTTTCATTTTCTCTTTATGTTCGTCACTCTCTCTTCCCTCAGTGTACAGTCGGCTCCAGGGTGGCCGTGCGCACAGGTGGAGACTTCTTCTTCGACCCATCGCCGTCTGACCCCTCCGTGGACCTGCTGCTGGTAGCTGGTGGCGTAGGGATCAACCCCTTGTACTCCATCCTCTTGCACACCACAGATCTGCTGCATCTGAACCAGGCTTCTGGTGGGCGGGACTACAACATTGGCTCCGCCCACCTCTGCTACAGCGCCAAGAATACCCAGGAACTGCTCTTTAAGGTGTGTTCTTGTGCTGTTTTTGACTGGTGCAGACGTTTTGGAAACTTGCTGAATATCTCTGCTAGATGTACAACCGTGTCCACATGTATATGCAGTGTGGTAGTATGTGTGTTGCAGTATGTAAGGAGAAACTCTGTTAAAGAGTATTTTTGCCTTCTCCCTTCCCAGAGCTCCATCATCGAAGCATGTCGGGAGTTCCCTGACAAGTTCTCGTGTGACTTCAACGTCACGCAACAGAGCACAGATGTCGACCCGCACCTCCATCCGTTTCTCAAGCGTAAGTAACACCCATCCGCTTTTCTTTGTTGAGCAGGAATGATCTAGTGACTGTCAGATTCTACCATAGTCAGTCTTTGTTGATTTATCTCTCTCATCATGTAGAACAGGCACTATCAAAGCGACACATGGGAGATGTGCCGCAGCACTGAGTCTTGATTAATTGAATGACTTCCCTTGTGTCTCCCCAGGCGGGAGAATCACAGAGGAGGAGTTGCGGGCTCACGTGGACCCACAGAGGACTTTGTGTTTCCTGTGCGGACCCCCACCCATGATTGAAGCAATTTCAAAAACCCTCATGGACTTCGGCCTCACAAAAGACAGAATCCTCTACGAGAAATGGTGGTAGAACCTCTTAGAAGTCCTGGAAACCTACATGCTTGTATTCCTTGTGCTCTTTTTTTTTTTTTTTTTGCAGTCTTCAGGGGGGAGGATGTATGGGGTGCGGTGAGAATGGAAAGCAACTGTAATATTCCAGTGATATGAATAATACGAGAGCTCAAATGCTTGAGGAAGTACGCCCTCCGATCCCTGCTGCTGCAACCTGTGCCTGATCTGTGATAGACCGCTGGGACCACCCACCCTTCAGCTAGCAGCTGACTCACAAAGACAATAGAAGACAAACAAAGATATTCTTACAATCTTAAAAGGACGACTGAGCAGACTTAAATCTCAACTTTGGCAAGACACCATTCAGATCACTGCCTAGCTGAATATTGTAACAAATCAGCAACTCCAGTGTCCCCTTTATGTGTACAATGGACACATTGTGACACAGGTGTTACATCTTCAGTGTTTTACCCCAAAATTTCACCTAAATGTTTACGCACTAATTTATCATGCAAGCCGTGTCTTAAAGCAATCATTTTATATTTTTGGAAATGCACTCATTTGCTTCCTTGCTAAGAGTTAAACGAGAAGGTCAATACCACACTTGTACAGTACGTGTTGAGTAAATATGAAGCCACAGCCAGTAGCTGCTTAACTAAGCTTGGTATAAAGACTGGAAACAGCTAGCCTGGCTCTATCCAAAGGGAACAAAATCTACCTAACAGCAACTTCTTCACCCATATATAAAAAATAAAAAAAATGGAAAAACAACACATGATTTTATGGGGGAGTTATGTGCCGGACTATTTCTTGTAATGCTGCAGTGACTTTTCCGGAAATAGTTTGGCACATACCCCCTGTAAAACTGCAACTTGTTGTTTTTACACTCTGGTTTTTTTTGTACAGATGAAACCGCCCCCCTTCCTTTCCAGTTTTTATGCTAAGCTAACCAGCTACTGGCTTTGGTGTAGTATTTATCTTCTCAGCAAGACAGCGACTAAGTGTATTTCCCAAAACGTAAAACTGTTGCTTTAAAGCCTGTAGGTTATAGAGGATGAGCGCAAACAATAGCAGTCTGTATATTTTACACTACACATGTAGTGTTTTAGTGAAAAGACACATCAAAATACCTCTAATTTGAGAAAATGTGTTCTTAGAAGTGTTATACTATTTGTATATACTTATAAATAACTAATAAGAGCTATTTATTTGCAGAACTTAAGATTTTAAAATTGTTTGGCTGAGTTACATTGCAGGGATTGTAGAGTCAAAAACCTAACAATCTCCCACATATTGACTGACTGTTTTACTCACTCACACACCGTTACATGCATACAGTGTCTATCTCACATACACTTCTACTCAATCACGCACATCCACATACCCATAAACAGTTTCTCATCCCGGGGTGGAGTGAGTATCCCATGGTGCACTGTAATGGAACCTCCAGGTGGTCTCTGATTGGCTTGGATCACTGAGCATCCCTCGGAGATGGTTGCAAGCTTCTTGTTGTCGTCTCCCAGTGGGGGGTTGCGCTGTTGAGACTCATTTTCGAGTTGTTTCTGCGTTTCTTCCTCATATGAGGAAAACCGTTTATGCTGGTAACGTGAGATTTAAAGGAAATAAAGGAAATTGACTCAATATGTTTTCAAACACTTTATTGACCTCTGCTTTTATATAAAGACTTACATGTCACACTACTTACACACAGCACAGGTGGTCTAGGAAATAAATAGTTGATTTCTAATTTACACATTTTCTGAAGAGGAAGGGTCAGTTCCCCCAAATTACAAAACTTTTTTTTTTTCTCCACTTGCTTCTCGTAGTATGTAACCAAAAAGAGAATTTTGTTTTGACAGATAGAGATATGTCTCTTAAGTTTCTCCTACCACCCCATTACAATGGAGGTGAATGGACATAATTTGTGAAGCTACCAGGATGGAAAAATTGCACTTCTAGAAGCAATGTCCCAGGTTCTCTAGATAATATACAGACCTTACTGTAATCAGTTTCCATAGGAACTGCTTTCTACTGAAGAAAACTGTTGATGGTGTAGTCTGTGAAATATCTGGAGTATCTGGGACATTGCTTCTGGAAAGAGACGTTTCTGGTGTTGTTTTATTTAATGAGCACCATAAACCAAATTCCTTTCACCTCCATTGTATTGCGGTAAAGAAACCTCAGAGATGGATATCTCAAAACCAAGTAAAACCAAAAGTAGCTAGATTCTACTAGAGCTAAGTGACATCATTTCCTTTTCAATAATTTACATAAACTGACGCTTTAATGTTTAGGCCCAATAAAACATACCATCTAATATCTCAAATGCAGTGTAGAGCCTGGCCAATGCAAATAGAAGTTAAAAGTCTGAACTATATATCAGCCAATTTTTTAACATTTTTGGTAAGGATCCCTTAATTTAATAAATAAAGTTGTGACCAAAATTCTTTAAGGGAAATAAACTCTAGTGACAATGAGTATGTAATCAAGACAAAGTTTCTAAATGACCTCAAAATAAATTTGTCTACTACACTTACTTGTTAATTATCGGCCGATATTTAAGCCAATACTGATATATATGTGTCTGTGATAAGCTAAAATTGGCTAATGCAGATGTATCAGTCAGGCTCTAATGCGGTGTACTGCATACTTTATCCCCTTTTGTTTCTATCTTAAATTATATACTTTACATATAAAAATACAGTGAGCCCAGTGTACTCCCTTTTTAACAGTCCTATTACAAGAAAGTATTAAAATACAACAATGGGCAAGAAAATAATACTTATTATAATAAGGCTTGGACTGGAGACTTGCTCTAGGTTGTACTCTGTAGTCTTTTACAGTTTTGTTTCGTTTCCTATAATGGCACATCAAATAGCAACACTGACCCTAAGCAGAGAACTGCACAACACTTTTCCCGTTTATGGGAGCTACAACCTCAAAGACTCAAGAGCGATCAATGCCCTGAACAGAGCAGACTGAAGGAAAAAAAATCTGGGTTGTCCGCAGAGGAACAAAAAATCCAGATCAACAAAACATTATTTTAAAAGGCATTTTTTGAGGAATTAAACAGGTCTTAGCTCCCCCTTTTTGCCTGCTTTGTGCCCAATGTGTCAACAGACACCGGAAAACAGCTGTTGTCTGATCCGCTCTTCCATCTTTACCTCCTCTTTGACCCCTCTTCCACCATCCCTCTGACACACATCTGTCCATCTCACCGACTTCTCCTGCTTGGATTGTGGGATCTCGTCAATTTCGGTTTCCTCTTCCTGCTCTTCAACAGACGCCCTGCTCCCTGAATGGAACAAGAAGCCCTTTTGATGCTGTGCATCCTCTCCACTCTCCTCTCCATCATTCTGAGGGCACGCTCCTTCACTCCTTCCGCTGTCCCTGCTCTTCCTCCCATCTGCCTCTCCTTCCTCCTCTTTTGTGTTTCTCCTTAACCTGTCCATCTCTGTCTCCATCACAGGGGACCTGTTTTCTCTCTCCTCTTGCGTTTCTCCAGATTTCTTCTTTGCCTTGCTGCGACCCCTGAGGCTCAGCATCTGAAACCAAATGGAAGTGTTTGAGACAGTTTTGCGCTTTGTGTCATGTCTTTTTCTTTCCATCTCTCCAGACACCTGACAAACCACAACAAAGCCTCTTTTATTGACGCCTCTTTCCTGTACAGTTTGAGGTCGACTATTTGCCTATTATTAGACGTTTCCTGAGCTGGTTTATATTTGCTGTACATCCCATATTTAGTAACATGACTTCTTAATGGCACCTTCTGTGACATAAAGTCACGTATCCTAAAGGCACAACAGAGATAAGTGACAGATTTGCGGCGAAGATGGAAGACAGAGGGGAACAAACCTTGAAGTCTTTTCTCTTGCGCTGCAAAACGGGTCTCTGAAGGAAAAGGATTTGCTTGGTCGACAAACTGCCGTCACTAAAGAAAGAAAAGAGCAGCACTTTTACTACTGTTACCTGTTATGTTATAATACGAGGAGCTTGCATACTGCTACATATATAGAAATCCACCGCTGCGGTTTGCAAGTGACAGGTTACAAGACAACAGCACATCAGCGACTGTGTTGTTTGCAGCTCCAACAGATTTCAAAAGCGGTTTCATGTTGAGATCAGCATATGATCATGATTTGTCAGATCTCGAACCATCTGTCCTGTGTATCTAAGCTACACTGTCAGTCCTTATCCCCAAAAGAATGACACAGGCAATGCAATTAGTCCTCATCGATTTTTGGTGGTTAAAGAAAGACAGGTTTAGTAGAGATGTGAGTTTATGGTTGGTATCTTGGGGTGTAGTTCTGTACCTGTTGGTCTTGACAATTGGTGTGGGTAACACACACATTAGCCTCCATCCATACGGAGCCAGAGACTGGAGCAAAGGGATGTAGTCTGTCTTCACCACAACACCCTAGACGGGAGAAAGAGTCACTCAGACGTTACAGTACACGTGCAGGTGTTTAAATCTAAGCTCAGCCACAAGCACACACGCTACTTTCCTTCATCTCCACTCTTATGTAATGTTTGACAGAAAACTGCTTAAGCCATCAGTCACAAACGATTTCTCAAAGTGCACATCTTCTCTAGAGTATTAAAAACTCAAAGACCCACATCAACAACGGTCCACTGCTCAACCACGATGGCGTCGAAGGAGGTGTTTGTTGTCTCGTCTGCAGAGCTCTGGAAGATGAACACGCTGTCCACGGATGAAACCCCATTGTCTATAGAAACAGGACAAATTAGAGTGAGACAAACAGGGGAGGATGTATGTGATTCAGACAGGAGTTATAAGCTCATCTCCACTCTCCAATCTCTCACTATTGATCCCCTGTTCCCTTTGGCTTAAGCCTACTTATTCCATGGGTGACTGAACAGTGACTTATGGTGTAAGCCGTGGACTTAGGGCACATAATTCCATGTATACTGTATCATTCATTACCCAGCAGTGAGCCTGAGCAGCTTTTTCTTCTTGAACTAGTGGAGCTCAACCAGTGGAAATGATTGAGTTAAAGCCAGAAGATAAGGTGAAACATTTACTTTAAAGCTGCAATACATACACATTTTTATATTGACAATAGATCAAACGACTATGTTTAATGTGAAAGTGGGTGCCCGTACTGATGACCCCCCCCCTAAAGAAAATGGTCATCCAACTCTGCAGCTCAGCCTATGGTTTCATGGCCAAAAACTTCACTGTTTTGCTTCAGTCTTACTGTTATCATCAATCTTGTTTCCAGCCAAAGAGGGCAGTTTTTTTCAAGAAAAAGATCTGATAAACTCACTGTACTCTACCAGCCAAGCAATAGACAGGTGACAAACAGAATTAGTGACTAGTACCTAGTGAACATAGAGGAGCATGTAGTTGCTAAAGAGCCGAATCTTTCCCTTAGGAGCAGGTGGAGACGGAGCTAAAAGGAGCATTAGTATCGTACTTACATTCGCCAGGTGGGCAGAAACACGACTACAAATGAATGCTCCGTTGCTTTGCATCTGCTGCATATGTAAACAGGCAACTGTCTGCAAGGACTCTGACCAAGTGATTTAAAAAATAATCAATTAGGAGTTTATGTTGTGGTATTCGGGGGGGGTTACTTTAAGCTGATAACATATTTAGCAAATACATTAAAACATCTTGGTCACACCAGCATTCATAGATTTCCAGACCAAAGTCAATCTATTTAAATGGGATAGCTGGCATCATTTAATTTCATGCAGAGTTCAATGCTGGTGAATTTGTGCCTCTGATTGATGCAGTCTTGACAGTGATAACCTTTGAAGAAATTAAAACTCCAAAAATGGATGAAGCTATTATATCAACTGTGTCTCACATGAGCTATTCAGTGATGACGCAAGAATTAATTACGCTGTGTCCCTTTCTGGTTTGACTTGGCACTCAGGATGTGGCATGCTCTACATACACATGCTCTACGTATGACTGTAGGGTGAAAGTCATTCCAAATGACATGATCAGCAATAGTTGATTGCTATGGCTACCACAAAACATACCATTATCATTTTCAAGGTGGAAAAACCCATCGATGAGGTGCGCGCCGCTGGTGAAATGCTGAGTCATATGGTCAAGCCAATGTGTGTCAACTTCTGTGATTAGCCCTGCTTCCTTTTGTACTCGCAGTGGCACCCTGAGTGAGTAGAACCTCAGAGAAGTGTTCAGCTCCCCTGTGTGGTTGTACAAGGCAAAGAGCTGCATCCCTACAGGCACACAACCAAAAATAGTCAAACGGACAATTGGACACCGAATAGAACTTTGCATAATGATGATTTGTTCACCCACTACAATTTACACAATTTACCCAATTTACCCCACTACAAACAGGAAATTGGTTACTTACTAGCCTGCGCTGGTGGTGAGGTTGAATTCTTATCTTTCTCTGAACTCTTAAGCCGGATATTGTTGTTGTTGTGTGTCATCACTCTGCTTTGCCCATCTGTACAGGTGGAGCTGGATTTTCTTTCATGGTTTCGATCCAGTTCTGGAGAACTGGGCCAGCTGTCTGAGGTTGAACTTTGTCTTTCTCTCCGGTTGGAAAGGTTCAAATGTTTCTTTGTGGATTCTTTGAGGTCTGGTAGATGGCCCTTCTGCTGTCTGATTATACCAGCTTCTGGAGGGCTGGGACACAGCTGGGTCCCTTGGGCTTCTGCTGGGTTTTGATTTGGACACCACTGAACTGTGTCTACACTGAGTTTGCTGTGATCTTGAGGGTAGTTTGTTGTGTCTAGTGACTCTTTGAGGTTGATCTGTAAGGTCTGCACTTGCTCGCTGGACTCTTCTTGGTTAATCTCTAAACTCTGAATGGGTTTTAGAGGACTGAAATCCGGTTCCCTTGGCACCAAAGGCTTGTGGTCCTGTGTGTTATGTTCAACGGCTTCATGATCTAATTCTTGAGGTTCAAACTGGTGATGGTCGGGTTCTATGTCATTATGATGTGGTTCTAAAGGATCTGTTGGGCTGGTGTTGGTGCTGAAGGGGTCTCGATGTATGGGTGAAGGGCTTGAATGTAAGGAGGACAGCTCTTCAGGATCCCAGTGCCCCAAGAAGCAGGGTCCTCCGCCCGGCTGCTGGAGAAAGCCCACAAACATCACCCCTTGCTCTGCTACGTCCTGGATCTGTAGGGGTAACACGCACGCAGTGTTAATATCCACACACACCAATAAAGTCTATTAGAATAAATTTGAGTGACACATTAATATGACACAGCGTCATTCAAAGCACCACAAATAAATTTGCCGTCTCTTCTACTAGTCAGACAAAGAAAGCCTCATTTACACACAAACAAAGGCTGATGTACACAGGGTAGATATTCTGCAAAATAACAACCTACCTAATCATCTGCAAAGATCAAATATTCAAATGACAAAAGGACCTCATTATCTCTACGCATCCGTGTGTGTACATAAACAGCGTGTGTGTGTACGTGTCTGTGTGTACAGCTCCCTCCCGTGGAGCTCTGGTGGTTAATTGTCAGTTGATATTTGGGCTGACAGTTTTAGACAGGCTCAACGGGAGAGAAATCAGATTGCAAACTACCACCAAACAATAATGAGACACATCTTCCCCTATTACCAACTACTTTTGGCACTTCACTCATCCATACACACACATAACATATTTAAACAGTCTCTCTATTACCGCCCAACACGCTCACAATTACACGCAGTTTTATCGGATGAGTATGTCCGGAGACAGATTGAGAGTGGGTGGGCTAGTGAGAGCTGGAAAAACAAAAGTATAGAATTTCAACACACACATGCACGCGCACACACCCACACCCACACCCACACACACACCCACACACACACCCACACACACACCCACACACACACACACACACACACACGTCAGCCTGTCACTCTGTCTGCCCGGTACTGCTCCTGGGTCCTTATCTCGAACTCTCTCTGGCAGCTTGTGATCTGATTGGTTATTCATGTCACGCTGCCGGAGCCTATCACATTATACTCAGTGATGTGCATTTCCATCCAATCAGGTTTCCCTTTGTGCTCTATGGGTGTTCAGATGCAAATCTATTCAATAGAGCACATTTTCATTTCCTATTGTAGGACTCAATTCATGAGAAGAGAGACTAAAAGTGAGTTTTACAGCTGATAAATGCCAGTGATGACGCTGTGGTTGGCAGGGTATCTTGGGGCTAAGTCTAACTATAGTTTATGATAACTTCCGTAACCTTCCATTCATTATGAAGCTCCTCTTTCAGTTTCCCAGTAACAGGATAGCAAGCAGTGTCACATGAGATACAACTAGAGGGAATCCAATATTGTTAAAATCCTTCCAATCAGGTAAATTTGCAATATCTAAAATGGAGAACCTCAAATCAAATTTGCTCCATTTGAATTGGAGAAGCTCTGCATGTCAGGACAAGAGGCAGAGTTACCATATGGCACAGACAGGCAATTATAGTCAGCTGCCTGCAGCCTTTTGAGCCCTGTAATGTTTCCTTCACTGTCACAGCAGTGCTGCGCCAACACGAAAGGCACACACGAAAAACACACAGTGCAACAAGTATGGAGACAAAGAAGGAGGAGGGGCGGATTCTGCATAGATTAGTGAAGACATAGATAACTCCACTGATATAGCATTGCACTCCAGTAACTCTGTCAGACTCACGACATTAAAAAAACCTATGCGAAAACCAGCGATATCTTCTTATTTTATATTTCATACATTCTTATTCTTTGTCAAAACCTGCTGCCTACATTGCCCACAATGCAACTCGACCACCAACAGTTTGGTCCGAGACTCAGGTGTGTTATTCTAGAGGTGGCTAATGTAGCCTCGAGCCACTGGCCTCAAGCAGAGATGAGGAGCTACAGGTCTGGTGAGCAAACTCTCCAAAATGAATCGTCATAAAGTCAAAAAGACATTTGAGGTCAAGGAGATGTAGACCACCTGCCTGTGGTCTGTGACCTCCTCTCCCTCTCTACAGATCCCTACATGGCTACCAAACATAACATACTCTCTAGGGATACACTGATTCAATATGGTGGATCTGTATGAGTGCAGATACTGACCTCATTAAGCCGGAATGTAACAAATGCACTTTCTTGTTTCAATCACTGACACCTGGTTGCCTCTTCTAAATCATCTCATTTGGGTCTCTCTTCAACTTGATGATGACTATGTTCTATTTTATATTCTTATTTCATTATTATATTAATGTTGTCACATTCTCTCTACTCCCCTCCCCACCTGTGAAGCCACCCATGAGGCGGGCAGGACATGTGATAGAGTACTGGCTTGTGGGAAGGTAGGGTTGCTTAGGAGCACTGGCCCCCTGTAAGTAAATTTTGCTGTTTTTCTGGTTAGCTGCCCTTTGCTACCAATTTTATTTGAAAAAATATTGCTCATCTCCATTTTCTAATGTTATTCTGAAAAAATAATAAGTGAACCCTGGCCTCATGTTATCTTATACAATTGCTTCCAGTTGCAGTAAGGTATACAGTTTAAATTGGGGGAAAGCAGAGCAATGATATCAAATCTACACCAGTAGATATCCCCAGTTGAGGTATTGTAATCGGCACTTGGGGGAAAACGTTGGACTGGTGTACCCTAACCCTCTCACACTGTATTAAACAAATGACAAGTGTAGATTTAAAATATTTTTCCTGTTCTGGTTTCTTCTTTTAATTGAAGCATTCAGTGTCCCTCCGTTAGATTTGCCCTTACATGTTTTTACTAGAAGGCCTTTCTTCAAAATAATTCTAGGAATATTAAGTCCTTTACCCTGCATAGGTCTCATCATTAAAGCTATGGTGCACAAAGATCCTATCTGACCCACCCTGGAAATTATAGTAAAAAAAAAAAAAAAAGATAATTTGTAGAAGATTGATTGCATCATACAAGAACAAACATTACTCTTATCGAGTTTCAGGCATCTCTATTTGAAGACAAATCAGTTAAAAGTGAATTATATTAGACCAAAGCAGCTGTTCTAGCATAATTGTGCTCCCCATTGCACTCACCCTCTTGACATAGCTCTGTATCACTTCTGGGTCAGCAGCCTGGTGACCTGCCACACACACATCTGTCTCCAGCCGATGTCTTCCCCACCTCAGTTGGCTTTTCTCTGAACTAGAGGTTGAAAAAGGAAAGAATTTAAACAAATATTCAGTGTAAAGCATCAATCAGATTAAATTTAGCTCAGTTCAATTCTGCCCTTATGAACCAGAAAATGTAAAAAGGTTGTCGTAATGTTACAACATTACCTTGGACTGCTTTCTTTAGGTTCGTTTCCTGTCTATTATCACCAGAGCAGTTCCATCACCCAGTGACATTACAGTCTAAACGAGACTCGGCTCTATAGATTCTGGCAGACGCGCTCATGTTCACGAGCGCTCATTGACCCAGAATGATCACAGCAGAAACATAATGTCAATTCTGGTACAGGGTGAATTTTCCATTTAAAGAGAGCACACATTCACTGAAATCACAATAGACTTATTAGACAGAAAAAGGGACCGTATTTCCTTCTGCTCCCACTGCAAGACACGATCATGAAAGGAGTATTCAGATATGCCTCTTCAGATTTGGATTGAGGTCAGTGGGAAGGCCGTGGTAATATCATGTGCTCTGAGGCGTGAGTGACATTCTCAGCTAGATTTGAAACAGTAGATCTGTCAGATTTTTTTTCTTTCATTTTTCGGGTTTTTGATGAAAGGGGATGGCGGTGATGGGGACATAAAAGGCGGAGTAGAGGGGACGAAGGGGGGTGCGGAGGACAAAAGAAAAAGAGGGGACGGCCATCACTGAAGTAAGCAGATGAAAGGATGGAGAGATGGTTTCTCTCTTTCAGCGTGCCGTTCCCCTCTGGTGAGCGCTGGTGATGCAATCAGCCGTCTCCACGGTGACAGGTGCCAGGAAGCAGCAGGACCACTTGGCAGGAGGGGCATCAAAGGCGCAGCCCGGCACCTGCCTGTGCACTAGAGTGTGTGTGTGTTAGTGTTTGTGTGTGACGGAGTGTGTATAAAATACGCTATTCCTTGAATTCGCAATTAAAA